>NC_079189.1:609353560-609398560 GCF_029499605.1 Hyla sarda
TGACGTTTGTTCTGATCAGACTTTTTGATCACTTTTTATTCACTTTTTTGTGGTATAAAAAGTGATCAAAAATGCGCTATTTTGGACTTTGGAATTTTTTTGCGCGTACGCCATTGAACGAGCGGTTTAAAAAGCGGTATATTTTTATAATTCGGACATTTCCGCACGCGGCGATACCATATATGTTTATTTTTATTATTATTTACATAATGTTTTTTTTAATTTTTGGAAATGCCGGGTGATTCAAACTTTTATTAGGGGAAGGGATAATTGAAAGGGTTAATGATTTTTTTTACACTTTTCTTATGCAATATTATAGCTCCTATAGGGGGGGCTATAACATTGCATGTACTGATCTTTTACACTGATTGATCCATCTCCATAGGAATGGGTCAATCAGTGTTTTCGGCGATTGATTCCTCAAGCCTGGATCTCAGGCTTGAAGCATTCATTCGGCGATCAGACAGCACAGGAGAAGGTAAGAAGACCCCCCTCCTGTGCTACAGCTGTTCGGGATGCCGCAATTATACCACGGCGATCCCGAACAGCTCCCTGAGCTAGCCGGGCACTTTTACTTTAGTTTTTAGCCGCGCGGCTCAGCTTTGAGCGCTAAAGGGTTAATAGCGCGTGGCACAAAGGGTTAATAGCGCGTGGCACAGCGATCAGTGCCGCGCGCTATTAGAGGCGGGTCCCGGCTTCACTATGACACCGGGCCCGCCGCGATATGATGCGGGGTCACCGCGTGACCCCGCGTTATATCACAGGACCGGGACTCATGACGTACGCATACGTCATGGGTCCTTAAGAGGTTAAGGGGGTATTCCAGGTTAAAAAAAAAAAAAATTTTTTTTTTTTTTAATATCAACTGGCTCCAGAAAGTTAAACAGATTTGTAAATTACTTCTATTAAAAAATCTTAATCCTTTCAATAATTATCAGCTGCTGAAGTTGAGTTATTGTTTTCTGTCTGGCAACAGTGCTCTCTGCTGACATCTCTGCTTGTCTCTGGAACTGCACAGAGTAGAAGAGGTTTGCTATGGGGATTTGCTTCTACACTGGGCAGTTCCCGAGACACGTGTCATCAGAGAGCACTTAGACAGAAAAGAACAACCTTAACTTCAGAAGCTCATAAGTACTGAAAGGATTAAGATTTTTTAATAGAAGTAATTTACAAATCTGTTTAACTTTCTGGAGCCAGTTGATATATATAAAAAAAAGTTTTTTCCTGGATAACCCCTTAACGACGCAGGACGTATATTTACGTCCTGCGCCGGCTCCCGCGATATGAAGCGGGATCGCACCGCGATCCCGCATCATATCGCGTCGGTCCCGGCGCTAATCAACGGCCGGGACCCGCGGCTAATACCACACATCGCCAATCGCGGCAATGTGCGGTATTAACCCTTTAGAAGCGGCGGTCAAAGCTGACCGCCGCTTCTAAAGTGAAACTGAAAGTATCCTGGCTGCTCAGTCGGGCTGTTCGGGACCGCCGCGGTGAAATCGTGGCGTCCCGAACAGCTGATCGGACACCGGGAGGGCCCTTACCTGCCTCCTCGGTGTCCGATCGACGAATGACTGCTCCGTGCCTGAGATCCAGGCAGGAGCAGTCAAGCGCCGATAACACTGATCACAGGCGTGTTAATACATGTCAGTGATCAGGATGAGAGATCAGTGTGTGCAGTGTTATAGGTCCCTATGGGATAACAATGATCAGTGTGTGCAGTGTTATAGGTCCCTATGGGACCTATAACACTGCAAAAAAAATGTAAAAAAAAAGTGTTAATAAAGGTCATTTAACCCCTTCCCTAATAAAAGTTTGAATCACCCCCCTTTTCCCATAAAAAAAATAACAGTGTAAAAAAATAAATAAATAAACATATGTGGTATCGCCGCGTGCGTAAATGTCCGAACTATAAAAATATATAATTAATCAAGCCATACGGTCAATGGCGTGCGCGCAAAAAAATTCCAAAGTCCAAAAAAGCGTATTTTGGTCACTTTTTATAACATTAAAAAGTGAATAAAAAGTGATCAAAAAGTCCGATCAAAACAAAAATCATACCGATAAAAACTTCAGATCACGGCGCAAAAAATGAGTCCTCATACCGCCCTGTACGTGGAAAAATATAAAAGTTATAGGGGTCAGAAGATGACATTTTTAAACGTATAAATTTTCCTGCATGTAGTTATGATTTTTTCCAGAAGTACGACAAAATCAAACCTATATAAGTAGGGGATCATTTTAATCGTATGGACCTACAGAATAATGATAAGGTGTAATTTTTACCGAAATATGCACTGCATAGAAACGGAAGCCCCCAAAAGTTACAAAATGGCGTTTTTTTTTCGATTTTGTCGCACAATGATTTTTTCCGTTTCGCCGTGCATTTTTGGGTAAAATGACTAATGTCACTGCAAAGTAGAATTGGCGACGCAAAAAATAAGCCATAATATGGATTTTTAGGTGGAAAATTGAAAGGGTTATGATTTTTAAAAGGTAAGGAGGAAAAAACGAAAGTGCAAAAACGGAAAAACCCTGAGTCCTTAAGGGGTTAACCACATAGGGACCCAGGGCGTCCAGGTAAGCCTTCGTTCCCTGGTACTTAAGGAGCCAGGGCGTACCTGTACGCCCGTGGGAATTTCGGTCCCCGCCACGCGCCGGGCGGGGATCGGACCGGGGTGACTGCTGATATCGATCAGCAGGCACCCCGTGCAAATGCCCAGGGGGGTCATCAGAACCCATGTCGGTGAACGGCGCAAATCGCAGGTGAATTCACACTTGCAATTTGCACCGATTCCGGGTCATTACGGGTCTATGGTGACCCGGAATATAAGGGGGATCTCGGTTGTCTAAGACACCATAGGATCCCCCTGAAGGGATAAGAGTGAGGTGGCAGGGGTGCCACCCCTCCTATCCCTGCTATTCGTCGTATAGACACGACGACCAATAGCAGATCGGAGCGGGGGGTTTAACTTTCGTTTTCCCCGTCCTGCCCACCCACAATAGGCGGCCGCTGATATTGTGCGGCTGGCTCCCTGGATCCTATGGAAGCCGGTGAGTTGCCTAGCATCATCTGTAAGTACAGTTTGAGACCACTATACAGTGGTCTCCAAACTGTAGCCCTCCAGATGTTGCAAAACTACAACTCCCAGCATGCCCAGACAGCTGTTTGGGCATGCTGGAATATGTAGATTTGCAACAGCTGGAGGGCTACAGTTTGAGACCACTATACAGTGGTCTCTGAAACTCTATCCCTCCAGATCTTGAAAAACTACAACTCCTAGCTGTTTGCTGTGTGGGCATGCTGGGATTTGTAGTTTTGCAACATCTGGAGGGCCACAGTTTGGAGATCACTGTGCAGTGATATCCAAACTGTAGACCTCCAGATGTTGCAAAACTGCAAATCCCAGCATGCCCAAACAGCAAACAGCTGTCTCGGCATGCTGGGAGTTGTAGTTGCGTACCTCCAGCTGTTGCATAACTACATCTCCTAGTTTTGCAACAGCTGGAGGCACACCGGTTGGAAAATACTGAGTTAGGTAACAGAACCTAACTAAAGGTTTTTCAACCAGTGTGCCTCCAGCTGTTGCAAAAGTACAACTCCCAGCATGCGCGATCTGTCAGTACATGCTGGGAGTTGTAGTTTTGAAACAGCTGGAGGTTTGCCCCCCCATGTGAACGTACAGGGTATATTCACACAGGTAGGTATACAGTAAGTTTCCTGCTTCAAGTTTGGGCTGCGGCGAATTTTTTGCTGCAGAGCAAACTCCTAGCGGGAAACTCACCGTAACCCGCCAGTGTGAATGTACCCTAAAAACACTACACTACACTAACACATAATAAAGGGTAAAACACTACATATACACCCCCTTACACTGTCTCCCCCCCCCCCCCCCCAATAAAAATCACAAACGTATTGTATGGCAGTGTTTCCAAAACGGAGCCTCCAGCTGTTGCAAAACAACAACTCCCAGCATTTCTGGACAGCCACTGACTGTCCAGGCATGCTGGAAGTTTAGCAAGAGCTGGAGGCACCCTGTTTGGGAATCACTGGCGTAGAATACCCCTATGTCCACCCCTATGCAATCCCTAATTTAGTCCTCAAATGCGCATGGCGCTCTCTCACTTCAGAGCCCTGTCGTATTTCAAGGAAACAGTTTAGGGCCACATATGGGGTATTTCCGTACTCGGGAGAAATTGCACTACAAATTTTGGGGGGGCTTTTTCTCGTTTTAACCCTTATAAAAAGGAAAAGTTGGGGGCTACACCAGCCTGTTAGTGTAAAAAAATTAAAATTTTTACACTAACATGCTGGTGTTGCCCCATACTTTTTATTTTCACAAGCGGTAAAAGGAAAAAAAGACCCCCAAAATTTGTAACGCAATTTCTCCTGAGTACGGAAATACCCCATATGTGGGCGTAAAATGCACTGCGGGCGCACAACAAGGCTCAGGAGTGAGAGCGCACCATGTACATTTGAGGCCTAAATTAGTGATTTGCACAGGGGTGGCTGATTTTACAGCGGTTCTGACATAAACGCAAAAAAAGAAATACCCACATGTGACCCCATTTTGGAAACCACCCCTTACGGAACGTGACAAGGGGTATAGTGAGCCTTAAGACCCCACAGGTGTTTGACGAATTTTCATTAACCCCTTAAGGACGCAGCCCTTTTTCACCTTAAGGACTGAGCCCTTTTTCGCAATTCTGACCACCGTCACTTTACAAATTAATAACACGAAAACACTTCTACCGAATATTCTGATTCTGAGATTGTTTTTTCGTGACATATTCTACTTTATTTTGGTGGTAAATTTTCGGCGTTAATTGCATCCTTTTTTGGGGAAAAATCCCCAAATTTCATGAAAATTTTGCATTTTTCTAACTTTGAAGCTCTCTAATTGTAAGGAAAATGGATATTCCAAATAAATGTTATTTTTCTTCACAAACACAATATGTCCACTTTAATTGTTGGCATCATAAAATGGACATATTTTTGCTTTTTGAAAAAATTAGAGGGCTTCAAAGTAGAGCTGCAATTTCCAAAAATGTCATGAAAATTGCTAAATCTGAAGGGACAGATGTTACAGAACTACAACTCCCAGCATGCCTGGGCAGTCAAGGCATGCTGAGAGTTGTAGTTTGGCAACATCTGGAGGGCTACTGTTTGGGCACCACTGTAACAGTGGTCTCCAAACTGTGACCCTCCAGATGTTGCAAAACTACAACTCCCAGCATGCCCAGACAGCCTTTGGCTGTCTGGGCATGCTAGGTGTTGCAGTTTGGCCCCCCTAGTGGTTGCCACAGTAAAGATCGATTTACTTTCACTTTCAATCCCCCCCCCCCCCCCACTGTCGATTCCCTACCTGATCAGGATCCTGCAGGCTCCAGCGAAGATCCCAGGTCCCCAGGCATCTTCTCCTGCAGGTACGGCCTCCATCTTCTTTCCAGAGCCCCTTGACATCCAGGGGCGGGCAGAACGGGGGGTTGCCATGCCAACCCCCTGTCCTGCGCTGCCATTGGTCAGAACTCCGTTCTGAGTAATGGCAGGGGATAGGAGTAGATCGCAGCTTTGCGATCGGGGGTGTTGGGGGTGTAGCTGAAAACTCCGATCAGCCCTATTTTCTGGGTGATCGGGTCACCAGAGACCCGATCAGCCCGGAATTGGAGAAAATCGCATGTCTGAATTGACATGCGATTTTCTCCGATCGTCGACATGGGGGGGTCTCAGGACCCCCCCTGGGCGATATGCCGGGATGCCTGCTGAATGATTTCAGCAGGCATCCGGCTCCGGTCCCCAACCGGCTAGCGGTGGGGACCGGAATTCCCACGGGCGTATGGATACGCCCTGCGTCCTTAAGGACTCGGAATGCAGGGCGTATCCATACGCCCTGCGTCCTTAAGAGGTTAAAGTTGGATGGGAAAATCAAAAAAAAAAATTCTTCACTAAAATGCTGGTGTTACCCTAAATTTTTAATTTTCACAAGGGAAAATAGGAAAAAAGCCCCCCAAAATGTGTAACCCCATTTCTTCTGAGTAAGAACATATCCCATATGTGGATGTAAAGTGCTCTGCGGGTGAACTACAATGCTCAGAAGAAAGGGAGCGCCATTGGGATTTTGAAGAGAAAATGTGTCCGGAATTGAAGGCCACGTGTGTTTACAAAGCCCCCATAGTGCCAGAACAATGGACTGCCCCCCACATGTGACCCCATTTTGGAAACTACACCCCTCATGTATTGTAATAAGGGGTACAGTGAGCATTTACGCCCCACAGGTGTCTGACAGATTTTTGTAACAGTGGTCTGTGAAAATGAAAAATTTTATTTTTCATTTGCACAGCCCACTGTTCCAAAGATGTCAAATGCCAGTGGGGTGTAAATACTCACTGCATCCCTTATTACATTCTGTGAGGGATGTAGTTTCCAAAATGGGGTCACATGTGGGGAGGGGGGGTCCACTGTTCTGGCACCACGGGGGGGGGGGGGGGGCTTTGTAAACACACATGGCCCCTGACTTCCATTCCAAACAAATTCGCTTTCCAAAAGCTCAATAGCGCTCCTTCTCTTCTGAGCATTTGACGTCCACACATGGGGTATTTCCATACTCAGAAGAAATTGGGTTACAAATTTTGGGGATCAATTTCTCCTATTACCCCTTGTAAAAATGTAAAATTTAGGGAAAAAACTGCATTTTAGTGACATTTTTTTTTTTTCATTTACACATCTGACTAACAAAAAGTCGTGAAACACCTGTGAGGTGTTAAGGCTCACTATACCCTTTGTTACGTTTCTTGAGGGGTGTAGTTTCCAAAATAGTATGCCATGTGTGTTTTTTTTTTTTTTTTTGCTGTGCTGGTACCATAGAGGCTTCCTAAATGCGACATGCCCTCCAAAAACCATTTCAGCAAAATTTGCTTTCCAAAAGCCAAATGTGACTCCTTCTCTTCTGAGCATTGTAGTTTGCCCGCAGAGCATTTTACGTCCTAACATGGGGTATTTCCATACTCAGAAGAGATGGTGTTACAAATTTTGGGGGACATTTTCTCCCATTACCTTTTGTAAAAATGGTAAATTTGGGGAAAAAAACTGCACTTTAGTGAAAATTTTTTTTTTCTTCATTTACACATCCGACTTTGACGAAAAGTCCCCTGTCGTCAAACACCTTGTTACGTGCCTTGAGGGGTGTAGTTTCAAAAATGGTATGCCATGTGTTTTTTTTTCTGCTGTTCTGGTACCATAGGGGCTTCCTAAATGCGACATGCCCCCCAAAAACCATTTCAGAAAAACTCACTCTCCAAAATCCCATTGTCGCTCCTTCCCTTCTGAGCCCTCTAATGTGCCCACCAAACACTTGACATACACATGAGGTATTTCATTACTTGAGAGAAATTGGGTTACAAATTTTGGGGGGCTTTTTCTCCTATTACCCCTTGCAAAAATTCAAAAACTGGGTCTACAAGAACATGCGAGTGTAAAAAATGAAGATTTTGAATTTTGTCCTTCACTTTGCTGCTATTCCTGTGAAACACCTAAAGGGTTAACACACTTAATGTGTGATTTAATGGGGTCATTTGTGGGGTATTTCTAATATGAAAGCCCTTGAAATCCACTTCAAAACTGATCTGGTCCCTGAAAAATTCAGATTTTGAAAATGTTGTGAAAAATTTAAAAATTGCTGCTGAACTTTTCAGCCCTCTGATGTCTTCCAAAAGTAAAAACATGTCAACTTTATGGTGCAAACATAAAGTAGACATATTGTATATGTGAATCAATATATAATTTATTTGGAATATTCATTTCCCTTATAAGCAGAGAGTTTCAAAGTAAAAAAAAATGCAACATTTTCAATTTTTTTTATCAAATTTTGGAATTTTTCACCAAGAAATGATGCAAGTATCGACAAAATTTTACCACTAATATAAAGTAGAATATGTCACGAAAAAACAGTCTCGGAATCAGAATGAAAGGTAAAAGCATCCCAGGGTTATTCAAGCATAAAGTGACAGTGGTCAGATGTGCAAAAAATGGCCGGGTCCTACAGTGAAAATTGGCTGGGCCCTTAAAGGGGCATTCCAGGAAAAAACTTATTTTTATATATCAACTGGCTCCAGAAAGTTAAGCAGATTTGTAAATTACTTCTATTAAAAAATCTTAATCCTTTCAGTACTTATGAGCTTCTGAAGTTAAGGTTGTTCTTTTCTGTCTAAGTGCTCTCTGATGACACGTGTCTCGGGAAACGCCCAGTTTAGAAGCAAATCCCCATAGCAAACCTCTTCTGAACTGAGCGTTTCCCAAGACACGTGTCATCAGAGAGCACTTAGACAGAAAAGAACCTTAACTTCAGTAGCTCATAAGTACTGAAAGGATTAAGATTTTTTTATAGAAGTAATTTACAAATCTGTTTAATTTTCTGGAGCCAGTTGATATATAAAAATACGTTTTTTCCTGGAATGCCCCTTTAAGGGGTTAAATTGCCTGCAGGAACCATCTTTATTAATGGTTACGATTCCCATAGATGGCTAGGATGGCCATTTGAACAAATAACTTTAACCCCTTAAGGACAATGGATGTACTCCTACGCCCCCGTTTCCGAGTCCTTAAGGACCGAGGACGTAGGAGTACGTCCTGTCCATTCCCGGCCCCCCGCCGCTAGCCGGAAGGGAGCCGGTGCCCGATGCCTGCTGAAATCGTTCAGCAGGCATCGCGGCATATCGCCCAGGGGGGTTATTATGCCCCCCATGTCGGCGATGGCCGCAGATCGCTGGACAATTCAGTACAGCGATCTGCGGCGATTCCGGGTCAATCGGGTCTCCAGTGACCCGGAATTATTGGCTGATCATACTGGCTGAACAGCCATAGCCAGCGGGGGTGAGGTGGCACTGGTGCCACCTCACGATCGCCCTGATTCGTCGGCCGAATTACCGGCCGACCAATCAGGGCGCCTGCTGCTGGTGTCACTCCCGCAACCCGCTCCGCCCCTCTTCCGGAGGACGTGAGCGGGTGCGGGACGTGCACGTCGGGAGCTGGGGACCCCGATCCCCGGCGTCAATGTTGGGATCAGGGCCCCAGGAGCAGCGGCGGCGGCGGCGACGAGGGACTGACCTGATGCGGCTGGATCGTTGGAGGTGAGTGACAGCCTCCTGCTGTTGCTTAGCAACAGCTCCCAGCATGCAAAAAGGGCATGCTGGGAGCTGTAGTTATACAACAGCAGGAGGCAGACCACCACAGCTCCCAGCATACCCTTACGGGCATGCTGGGACTTATAGTTTTGCAACAGCTGGAGGCACATTTTTTCTATGGAAAAGTGTACCTTCAGCTGTTGTGTAACTACAACTCCCAGCTTGCACAAACAGCTAAAGTGCATGCTGGGAGTTGTAGTGGTGCATCTGCTGGTTGCATAACTACAACTCCCAGCATGCCTGTTGGCTGTCGGTGACTGCTGAGAGTTGTAGTTTTGCAACAGCTGAAGGCACACTGAGTTAAGTAGCAAACCAGTGTGTCTCCAGCTGTTGCATAACTACAATCCCCAGCATCCCCAGCCAAAGTAGTATGCCTCTGGCTGTTGCATAACTACAACACCCAGCATGCCCTTCCGCTGTCCGTACATGCTGGGGGTTGTAGCTTTTGCAACAGCTGAAGGCACACTGGTTGCAAAACACTGTTTGTTACCAAACTTGGTGTTTCACAACCAGTGTGCCTCCAGCTGTTGCAAAACTACAACTCCCAGCATGCACTGATAGACCGTACATGCTGGGAGTTGTAGTTTTGCAACAGCTGGATGTCCCCCCCCCCCCAATGTGAATGTACAGGGTACACTCACATGGGCGAATTTTATGCCGCAGCTCTAACTGCCAGCGAGAAACTACTGTGAACCCCCGCCCGTGCGACTGTACCCTAAAAACACTACACTACACTAACACACAATAAAATAAAAAGTAAAAAACACTACATATACACATACCCCTACACAGCCCCCCTCCCCAGTAAAAACGTCTGGTACGCCACTGTTTCCAAAACGGAGCCTCCAGCTGTTGCAAAACTACAACTCCCAGCATGCACTGATAGACCGTACATGCTGGGAGTTGTAGTTTTGCAACAGCTGGATGTTCCCCCCTCCCCAATGTGAACGTACAGGGTACACTCACATGGGCGGAGGTTTACACTAAGTATTCGACTGCAAGTTTGAGCTGCGGCAAATTTTCTGCCGCAGCTCAAACTGCCAGCGAGAAACTACTGTGAACCCCCGCCCGTGCTACTGTACCCTAAAAAAACTACACTAACAAAAAATAAAAGAAAAAGTAAAAAACACTACATATACACATACCCCTACACAGCCCCCCTCCCCAATAAAAATGAAAAACGTCTGGTACGCCACTGTTTCCAAAACGGAGCCTCCAGCTGTTGCAAAACAACTACTCCCAGTATTGCCAGATAGCCACTGACTGTCCAGGCATGCTGGGAGTTTTGCAACAGCTGGAGGCATCCTGTTTGTGAATCACTGGCATAGAATACCCCTATGTCCACCCCTATGCAAGTCCCTACTTTAGGCCTCAAATGCGCATGGCGCTCTCACTTTGGAGCCCTGTCGTATTTCAAGGCAACAGTTTAGGGTCACAAATGGGGTATCGCCGTACTCGGGAGAAATTGTGTTACAAATTTTGGGGGGGGGATTTTCTGCTATTACCCTTTTTAAAAATGTTACATTTTTGGGAAATCAAGCATTTTAGGTAAAATTTTTTTTTTTTTTTTACATATGCAAAAGTTGTGAATCACCTGTGGGGTATTATGGTTCACATTACCCCTTGTTACGTTCCCCGAGGGGTCTAGTTTCCAAAATGGTATGCCATGTGTTTTTTTTTTTTGCTGTCCTGGCACCATAGGGGCTTCCTAAATGCGGCATGCCCCCAGAGCAAAATTTGCTTTCAAAAAGCCAAATGTGACTCCTTCTCTTCGGAGACCTGTAGTGCGCCAGCAGAGCACTTTTCACCCCCCATATGTGGTGTTTTCTGAATCGGGAGAAATTGTGCTTCAAATTTTGGGGGGTATTTTCTGCTATTACCCTTTTAAAAAATGCAGAAGAGTATAGGATAACTCAGCTCACCCTTCCAGCCAGACGCCTGTCGCACGGCACCGTGTGAACCGACACCAAGGTAGCAATGAAGAAATAGATGGTCCAGCGCAGGATAATGTGCAATAAAAGCCAAAATTTATTGTAGATTCAAGCCATAGGATAGCAGGACTATGCTATCCTATGGCTTGAATCTACAATAAATTTTGGCTTTTATTGCACGTTATCCTGCGCTGGACCATCTATTTCTTCATTGCTACCTTTTAAAAAATGTAAAAATTTTGGGAAACCAAGCATTTTAGGTAAAAAATATATATATTTTTTACATATGCAAAAGTCGTGAAACACCTGTAGGGTATTAAGGTTCACATTACCCCTTATTACATTCCCCAAGGGGTCTAGTTTCCAAAATGGTATGCCATGTGTTTTTTTTTTTTGCTGTTCTGGCACCATAGGGGCTTCCTAAATGCGGCATGCCCCCAGAGCAAAATTTGCTTTCAAAAAGCCAAATGTGACTCCTTCTCTTCTGAGACCTGTAGTGCACCAGCAGAGCAATTTTCACCCCCATATGGGGTGTTTTCTGAATTGGGAGAAATTGGGCTTCAAATTTTGGGGGGTATTTTCTGCTTTTATCCTCTTTAAAAATGTAAAATTTTTGGGAACCAAGCATTTTAGGTAAAAAATTATTATTATTTTTTAACATATGCAAAAGTCGTGAAACACCTGTAGGGTATTAAGGTTCACTTTACCCCTTGTTACGTTCCCCGAGGGGTCTAGTTTCCAAAATGGTATGCCATGTGTTTTTTTTTTTTTTGCTGTCCTGGCACCATAGGGGCTTCCTAAAGGTGACATGCCCCCCAAAAACCATTTGTCGCTCCTTCCCTTCTGAGCCCTCTACTGCGCCCGCCGAACACTTTACATAGACATATGAGGTATGTGCTAACTCGAGAGAAATTGGGCTACAAATACAAGTAAAAATTTTCTCCTTTTTATCCCTTGCAAAAATTCAAAAATTGGGTCTAAAGGAACATGCGAGTGTAAAATATTAAGATTGTGAATTTTCTCCTTCACTTTGCTGCTATTCCTGTGAAACACCTAAAGGGTTAATACACTTACTTCATGTCATTTTGAATACTTTGGGGGGTGCAGTTTTTATAATGGGGTCATTTGTGGGGTATTTCTAATATGAAGACCCTTCAAATCCACTTCAAACCTGAACTGGTACATGAAAAATAGCGAGTTTGAAAATTTTGTGAAAAATTTCAAAATTGCTGCTGAACTTTGAAGCCCTCTGGTGTCTTCCAAAAGTAAAAACTCATAAATTTTATGATGGAAACATAAAGTGGACATATTGGCCCTCATTTACTATTCTAAACCCGACTTGTTTTGTCGGGTTTTTTTGGCGCAACTTTGTCTGCGACATGTCGCAGACATCGTGCGTCAGTCTGCGACATGATGCGACATTTTTTCCCGACGGACCCGATGTGGATTCTCCCAAACCCGAAAAACCCGACATTTCTGAGCTTTCCCACGTATTTATAAAGGTTTTCAACCCGAATTTGTTGAATTGTTGTTTTTCCCGACAACTCAGAGGAGTTGGAAACCAAAACCAACAAAGCCCAGTGCGACAAACAGGATGCGACATAATAATAAATATCAGGGGAAAAAGCAGTCGGGTAAAAAAGCAACATAGACTTACAACCCGATTTTCTTAGTAAATGAGGGCCATTGTATATGTGAACCAAAAAAAAATGTATTTTGAATATCCATTTTCCTTACAAGCAGAGAGCTTAAAAGTTAGAAAAAATGCAACATTTTAATTTTTTTCATCAAATTTGGGGATTTTTCACCAAGAAAGGATGCAAGTTACCATAAAATTTTACCACTAAGTTAAAGTAGAATATGTCACGAAAAAACAATCTCGGAATCAGAATGACAACTAGAAGCATTCCAGAGTTATTAATGTTTAAAGTGACAGTGGTCAGAATTGCAAAAAACGCTCTGGTCCTTAAGGTGTAAAATGGCCTGGTCCTTAAACTCCCTTGAACTTTTGCTTTATACTTTATCAATTTGCCATTATAGTTTTTTTTTGGCTTGACATGGAATTTTGGCGATTTATGTCTTTAACCCCTCCCCGACCCATGACATACATGTACGTCATGGAAGGGAAGGTTTTCCCGACCTGTGACGTACATGTACGTCATGTATATATTGGCCGCCACTAAAAGTACAGCACCGCGCCCAGTAATATGGTGGCTATCACTGATAGCCAGCCATCTTTTGTCGGGACCCCGGGGGGTCACCCTCATTCTGTTTCCATTCAGTGAGCAGAGCGGTGTATGTGATTATATCTCCGTGCCAGTGATCCCCCTCCATGAACAGTTATCCCCTCTGTGCCATCCCCTCCGTGATCCCCTCTGTGCCATCATCGCAACGGTCACCAGCGATCCTTTCTGTCCCCAGTGATCTCCTCTGTCCCACGATTCCCCCTGTCCCCAGTGATCCCCCCTGTCCCAAGTGATCCCCCAGGGTCACTTACCAAAAGTTCATCCCCCATCTGTATAGGTCTGGCTGCTGTTGCTGTCCTGCAGCTCTGTTAACTTGTGAGTGAAGTTTTTTTCCCCCTGTAGTTACAGCTTGTTAGCTTTACAACAGCTCTCCCTACAGTCATAAGCCTGCCACTACAGTGATTTGTAGTGCAGGATTTTTAAAAAAAAATTTCTGTTCTAAAAAAAAAAAAAAAAAAAAAAAATAGTTGTTAGGAGTTAGGTTCCGGTTATAGGCAGGGTGTTAGGTGGCGTCCGTTTTTTTGTAAAAAATAAAATAAAAATAAAATAATATATATATATATATATATATATATATATATACACACTTTAGCATAGGAGTTTAGGTTCCTGTTATAGGCTGGGTGTTAGGGTAGCGGACATCTAGATTTAGGCGGTAGGAGTTGGTGTCCGTTTTTTGTTAAAAAAATATATATTAGAGCTTAGGTTCCCGAAATAGGCAGGGCTTTAGGGACGTTATTACTATACTATACTAATAATATTTCTCAGACTCCCCCCCCCCCCCACACGTATTAAATCAATACATACACCCCACCCCAAATTTGAAACACAAAAAATGTCCCGACCAACCCGCTCATCGTAAAGGGTGTTCACGGTAGAAGAGGCTTATGATATTTTTGCCTCTGATTGGGAGAGGGACAGTGATTCAGAAGAGTAATATGCCCCATTCCTCTCGCCGTCCTCCTCCTCCAGTAGTGATGAGGAACCGCGACAAAGGCGTCGCAGGACACTGCCTGAGCTAGCACCTGAACCAACTGACCCTGTGTGGACCCCAATCCCAGAAAATTATGAGGTCCTGATTTCTGAGCTCTTGGCCAGCTCAGGAATCCAGTTCAGTACAGATGGCCTTACTGAAATTGATTATTTAAAAAAAGAAATTTCAGATGAATTGGTCAACATAATTGTACAACAGACCAATTGATATGCCCAACAATTTTTGGCCCAGAACCCCACTTTATCATATTCAAACTGGACCCTCGTCACTTCTGATGAAATTATGACATTTTATTCCATTAAAATAGTGAAAAAGTCGGAAACAAGGCAGTATTGGAGTGCGGACATTCTGTACCACACCCCACTGTCCAGCAACACTATGCTCCGCAAAAGATTTGAGACAATCCTCAAATTCCTCCACTACAGTGACAATACCCAATGCCCACCCCCAAATGACCCCTCTTTTGATCACCTCTATAAAGTCTGGCCAATAATTGACCATTTCAGTGCCAAGTTTTCAGAGGCGTACATCCCAGAAAAGGACATTTGTGTGGATGAATCCCTAGTCCACTTTAAATTGTACAAGCTGTGCGAAAGCATCTCGGGGTACACTCTTAAATTTAGAGTGTACGAAGGGAAAGACAGCATTATTGCACCCCCCCGAATGCCCCTGGGACATGGTGTACCCACTTTTAGACAAAGGGTATCACCTTTACATGGACAAATTTTATTCAAGCCTGCCTCTCTTTCAGTGCCTTGCTGCCAGGGCTACTGTCGCCTGTGGCACTGTTCGTAAGAACCAGCGAGGCCTCCCCAAAACACATTGCGCAACCACTGCCAAGAGGCGAGAGCAGGGCACTTTGCAGCAATAACCTCTTGCTGCTAAAATATAAAGACAAAAGAGATGTCCTTATATTGACATCCATCCATGGCAACAGTTCCACCACTGTCCCAGTACGAGGCACAAGTTCCACCATCTCCAAGCCAGATTGCATTTTGGATTATAACAAATACATGGGAGGGGTAGACTTATTCAATCAAGTCCTAAAACCGTACAGTGCCATGAGAAAAACGAAGGCCTGGTGCAAAAAGCTTGTGGTGCACATTGTGCAGATGGCACTGTACAATGCATACGTGCTATCACGTAATGCAGGCGGGACAGGGACATTTCTTGAGTTTCAAGAAATTGTTATTAAAGGAGTACTCCGGCGCTTAGACATCTTATCCCCTATCCAAACGATAGGGGATAAGATGCCTGATCGCGGGGGTCCCGCCGAGGACCCCCGGGATCTCGGAACCTGACCATGCGAGCGAAAGAGCGCGACGTCACGACTCCGCCCCGTGTGATGTCATGCCCCGCCCCTCAATGCAAGTCTATGGGAGGGGTGTGGCGGCCTCCCATAGGCTTGCATTGAGGGGGTGTAGCGTGACGTCACACGGGGGCAGAGCCGTGACGTCACGACGCTCCGGCCCCGTGATCGACAGTAATCAGACATGGTGCGAACACGCTCCGGGGACTGATTCTAACGGGGTGCGGCATGCAAGATCCCGGGGGTCCCCCTTGAGTCTGCTACAAAAAAGGCATCAGAAAGGAAACCACTTTCCACTGTGAAACTTGCCCCGATAACCCTGGCCTGTGCATAAAAGATTGTTTCAAAGAGTTCCACAAATCCCTAGAATACTAAATCTATCATTTATTAACCCTACTATCACCTTTTCATCCCCCTTCTCTGCAGTTTCTATACGTCCCCATATCTAAAATCCAACCTCAATCTGGCACCCATAACCCATTCCGTAATCATTTTAATTTTACCCCAAAACCATTCCAGCAAAATCTACGGTACAATATGCCACAAATTTTCTCATTTTACCCCACACCCATTCCAGCAAAACCTGCGGTACAGTATGCCACAAATTTTTTCATTGTACCCCAAACCATTCCAGCAAAATCTGTGTAAGCTAAGCACAACGTATTTGGAACTTAAATGGCATATCTGTGACACAATCACAATTTCCTTTTGCACAATCCCTAAGAGCATTAGCTTTTGGAAAACCTCTGTTGGATCAAAATGCTCTATGCCCCTTTTATGAATTTTTTTGAAGGGTGTAGATTTTAAAATGGGGTAACTTCTCTGCGGTTTCCACAATTTTTACACCTCTAAGCCTCTGCAATAAAAGCACAATGCAATAAATGTGACCACAGTAGACCTGAACTTGGTGCCATCTCTCTCCTGAGCCTTGCCATCTGCCCAGTCAGAAAAGAAAATGCTGAAAATGGGGTACTGTCATGTTCAGGAGAAGTGGAGTAACAAAGTTTGGGGTGCTTTTATTCCTGCGTTCCTTATGAAAATGAGCCGACTTGTGCTAAACGTGCAACTTGTGCATAAAAATTACAAATTTTATTTTCACAGCCTAATGGTAAAAACTATCCTCAATCCCCTGTGGGGTCAATATGCTCACTACCCCCCTAAATGGATTCTCTGAGGGGAGTAGTTTCCAAAATGGGGTCACTTGTGGAGGTTTTCCACTGTACTGGTACCACGGTGGGCACTGCTAAAATATCCTAAGAAGAAGGAGGTGTCAAAATCCAATAGGTGCTGCATCATGTCTTAGGCCTGTGTGTGAGTCAGGGAGCACACTAGAACAAGATATGAGATATTTCTAAAATCTTTAGAATTGGGGTAATACGTATACATTTGAGTTGTTTTTTTTTTGTTAATACCTTCCATGTCACTGAAAAAAATTGTTGAAACAAGAAAAATGCAAAAGAAAATTTGAATGTAAAAATGTCCCTTCACTTTGCTTTATTCTTGTGAAGCACCTAAAGGGTTAATAAACTTTGTAAGTGTCATTCTGAATACTTTGAAGGGTGCAGTTTTTAAAATGGGGTGATTTTTTGGGGTTTCTAGCATACAGGCTCCTCAAATCCACTTCACAATTGAAGTGGTCACTAAAAAAAATGTTATTTTGAAATTACCATGAAAATTTGAAAAACTGCTCATAGTATTAGGCTGGAACTCCAGAAAATGCCAATTTTCCCGCACGGCATTTTTTCAGCGAAAAAACGCCAAATCCCGATGTTAGCTGCAAGTCAATAGTAAACTGCAAAATGCCAGATTCACTTGGATTTTTAATCCTTTTGGCATTTTTCAGCAATTTCGGGCTCAGAGGCTGGATTTTCAAAACGCCCGACAAAACCTAGTTTGGCGTTTTTTGCCCTGAAATCGTGGCGTTTTCTTCCCATAGAAGTCTGCAGGCGGTTTTTATTCTTTTTTGGACTTTAGCGATTCAAAAAAGTGATGGAGATACCTTTTTTATTAAAATTTCATAGGGTACCATAAAAAAATTAAAAAGATACAGTAGTGATGGAAAAAATTGTATCTAACGAAATTTATCTTTTTTATTTCAAAATTTTTATTAATTTTTTAACAGGGATCAATTTATGTGAGCGGGTAAAGCATTAAAAATGTAGCTGACAATAATAAAAATGTAGTATCTGTGTTTTTCAAATTTTTTTTAACATTTTTTTTTTAGGTAGTACTACTACTCCCAGTATGGAACACACTGTTCCATGATGGGAGTAGTAGTACCTGCACTGATAGACAGATCGCCTGTTGCGATCCTCCTGTATAATTTATAGATGCGGCCGGCCGCTCTTCTATGGTCCCCTGCACTGCCCTATATATACACATATTCATATTTCCCGCAGAGAGCTGTGATTGGCCAGATGGTTCCAGCCAATCACAACTCTGTGGGAAATATGAATAGGTGTATATATACACGTCAGTGCAGGGGACCATAGAAGAGCGGCAGCATCTATACATTATACAGGAGGATCACAGCGGGTGTCATTAGTTACACTCGCTGCGATCTGTCTATTAATGCAGGTACTACTGCGATCCTCCTGAAGTGACTGTCGGGATCAGCTGTTCTCACCGCTACAGAGCTGGGAGAACAGCTGATGCCCAGCAAGAACTTACAATGAGCCTGCAATGTGTATACAGTATACACATTGCTGGCTCACTTAACCCCTTGCTGAGCTGTGCACTAAGCCAGCCCGGCAAGGGAAGAGTTAACTTACCCTGCTGGACAGTGTAGGTTAACCCTTTGGGCAGGAAACAATATATACAGCTATCTATAGATAGATGCATATAGTGTATACAGAAGACGAAGAAGTCCCCTTACCTCCCTCCAGTTCCCGCGGGTCTGTGTAGTTCGGCCCCCCTAGTGATGACGTCATTAGGGGGCGGAGCTACAGGCTGGATCCAGGCTAGTAAGGGTATAAGGCTCTGTTAACATTGTCTGTTTTGTATAATGTGAACAGACCCTTCTGCCAGTGTCTTACCAGACAGGGAGACTCCAGCTGTTGCTAAACTACAACTCCCAGCATGCCCAGACAGCCAAAGGCTGTCTGGGCATGCTGGGAGTTGTAGTTTTGTACCAATTGGAGGCTCCCTGTTTGGGAAGACATTGCATTATGGCCGCTCTACCCTGCGGAGAGCGCAAAAAATGTCCAAACCCATTTTTTTGTGTTTTTTTTTTCTTCTCGTTTCAGATCCGTGTATGCAGAGGATTACGACGGATTAACTGGATTTTATTTTAATAAAATGGTTAACAAGGGCTGTGGGGGAGTGTTTTTTTTAATAAAATAATTTTTCCAATGTGTTGTTTTTTTGTTTTTTTTTTATAGAATTTTCAGGTATAGTAATGGAGGCTGTCTAATAGAGGGAATCTATTACTAAGCCAGGGCTTAGCGTTAGCCCCCAAAACAGCTAGCGCTAACCCCCAATTATTACTCCGGTACCCACCGCCACAGGGGTGCCTGGAAGAGCCGGTACCAACAGGCCCGGAGCATCAAAAATGGTGCTCCTGGGCCTAGGCGGTAACAGGCTGGCATTATTTAGGCTGGGGAGGGCCAGTAACAATGGTCCTTGCCCACCCTAGTAATGTCAGGCTGTTGCTGCTTGGTTGGTATCTGGCTGAGAATGAAAATACGGGGAACCCTATGCATTTTTTAAATTTATTTATTTATAAAAAAAAAAGCATAGGGTTCCCCGTATTTTCATTCTCAGCACAATACCAACCAAACAGCAACAGCCTGACGTTACCAGGGTGGGCGAGGACCATTGTTACTGGCCCTCCCCAGCCTAAATAATGCCAGCCTGTTACCGCCTAAGCCCAGGAGTGCCATTTTTGACGCTCCGGGCCTGTTGGTACCGGCTCTTCCCGGCACCCCTGTGGCGGTGGGTACTGGGGTAATAATTGGGGGTTAGCACTAGCTGTTTTTGGGGCTAACGCTAAGCCCTGGCTTAGTAATAGATTCCGTCAATAAGACAAAAAAAAACACAACACATTGGAAAAATTATTTTATTTTAAAAAACACTCCCCCACAGCCCTCGTTAACCATTTTATTAAAAGAAAAAAATCCAGTTCATCCACCGTAATCCATCGAATCCGCAGTAATCCTCTGCATACACGGATCTGAAACGAGAAGAAAATAAGCACAAGAAATTGGTAAGTACATTTTTGGCACTCTCTGCTGGGGAGAGTGCCCATAATGCAATGTCTTCCCAAATAGGGAGCCTCCAATTGTTGCAAAACTACAACTCCCAGCATGCCCAGACAGCCTTTGGCTGTCTTGGCATGCTGAGAGTTGTAGTTTAACAACAGCTGGAGTCTCCCTGTCTGGGTAGACACTGCCAGAAGGGTCTGTTCACATTATACAAAACGGACAATGTGAATAGAGCTTCAGACCCTTACTAGCCTGACTCCCGCCTGTAGCTCCGCACCCAAATTACGTCATCACTAGGGGGCGGAGCTACACAGGCCGACGGGGACAGGGAGCGAGGAAGGCAAGTGGACCTCCTGTTCTGTCTACACTATATACAGTTATCTATAGATAGCTGTGTATACTGTATACCGCCCAAAGCGGCTATAGGAGCAGGGAGTCCTGTCAGTCTAGTGACAGGATTCCTGGCTCCGCTCCTGTATAGTATACACGGGTACACTATGCCCCCCTGTATACTATACCGCCGGGGGAGGTGGGTAGTGATGCTATACATCACTCCTCGTCTCCTTACACTCTGTGGATCGGGCGCTCAGCATCCGACCCACAAAGTGGTACCCTGAAGGCAGTGAGAAAACTGCCTCAGGGGACAAAACTGTCTGTTTCCACATACCAGGGAAAACGCCAGAAGAAACGCCAGAAAAACTGCCAGAACACAGGAAAGATCCGTGGCAGTTTTTCCTGGTGTTTTTGCTGGGGGGGGGGGGGGAACCTCAGTGGAATCCTATCCTTATAATGCCCTAAGAAAGTAAAAGAATGTATAACAAATGATGCAAACATAAAGAAGATATATTGTAGATGTGAATTAATAACTAAAATTTATTTGGCATAACTATTTCTCTTACAAGTAGATAGTTTCCAAATCGATATTTTTGAGTTTTTCTCAAAAACCGCAGCATGTATCAACAAAAATATACTACTAATATAAAGTACAATAAGTCACAAAAAAAACATCTCAAAATTGCATTGCTCGGAAAAAGCATTTCAAAGTTATTACCACATAAAGAGACACATGTCAGATAAAAAAAAAAAAAAAAAAAAAACGGTCTGGGTCATAAAGACCAAATCTAGCTGGGTCATGAAGGGGTTAAACATGACTCAAAAACGATATACTTGGGTTCAAGCTCATAGCTCAAACCGATAGAGTCTATATTTTCAAAATCGAAAGGCTACATGTTCCTCATCCATTGTGACATCAGAAAAGTCGGATTCTAAGCTTGTACGTGGTAAGCTTGGTGGGTGAAGACATTGGATCTCTTGGGTCCTCGATAGTTTCATTGCTGCTATAAGATCATATTGATTTATTTTGCTGCAAACTTACATGATGTTGAAATTGTTGCAAATTTAGATTATGGTTGGTGCACGCATCTTTATTTTGTCTTGCTCATTCCTGAATAAATGTTTCATATTCATTTCGGAAACCGGTTGGTGCATTTTCAACGTTGGATTGACCATTCCTGAAATGTCAAGTAAGTTTCCTTGTGTTGTGTTTTTCAATTTTTGACAGGTTTGAGTTTGGTTTGCAAACGTGGGTATAATTGGCAATTTTACTGAACTTGCTACTGAGATAGCTAAACTGCTGACTTTTCCACATTGATCCCCTCTTGTATTTCTGTATAGTTTGTTATGTATCGGCTGAAGATTTAGGGTTTTTTTCTTGCTAACAATCATTTTTTTGGAAGGAGTAAGTCTCCGCTGGATACCCATTGTTTGGCTTGGTGTTTTTAAGATGGAACACATAATTTTTTTGTTTTGTTGAAACACTCTGGTTTGTGTGGCTTTGTTATGTGACACATGAAGATAAGTGGTATTGGTAGCAAAGTCACGTTTCAAAATTTGGTCAGTTTGAGTCCCTACTGACTTCAGTTGTTTTTTTTTAACGTGCTCTATCGTTTCCAAACTTGGTTTCGCAACATTGTCATTATTTGAAACGTTTTTGATAATAGTGCATCCAAAGTTGTACAATTGGTTGTCAGTTGTTAACTGTTGGCCATAGGTCAGATTACTAATGTTTTGAAATCTTGCGGAGGGAACACTTCCAGGCAGAATATAAATATCATGGGATCCGGGTAAGTTGACGGAATTTGTGGTAGTTTTTTGTCTTTCAATTTCTAAATCACCCTGTATTTTCGGTAAATTATCAGATATTTTTTGAGAAAAAGAGTCACTAACTGAGAACACATTGGTTGGTTTTGTCACGCTAGAATTTGATATCTCATTACCACATCCTTGTTTGGGCAACTGTTGACCATTACTTGGAGGCTTCGATAGTGATTCTTTCGAATGTAAATCCTGTCCAAAAATTGAAGGTATGGCATCCTTCCGTAATGTTCGACGATCCTCATAATAACGAAAGGATTCATTTGAAAAATGTAAAGAGCACATCCGATAGGTGTCATTTATTGTGCCTATCCATACTTTCTCAACCATCTCTTGCAAATTATTTGCATAGTGGCCTGTTTTTTCTAACCACAATTTTATTCGATCTTTATCTTTAGGAAAACAATGTAAGGATATGTTTGGATTTCTCCGTCGCCAGGAAGTAGCACAACCAGAAACAATGCAGGATGACATGCTGAAGAACAAAGAAAAATACGATTCAAAGTTATTTGGAATAATGAATAAAAAAAAATGGTGCAGCTCACAATTAAATACTGGCCGAGGCAGAGTAGGCAAAAACACCTATACCCAGGTGTATAATAGTAATTTGGATAAGAAAGAAAAGAGGGGCTGCCTACACCTCAAGGACAGTAATTTGAACAATTTAATATATTTAGGCTGAGACCGTGCTTCAAATATTCCTAATATAAATTTATTTAAAACATGAACATCAAAATGGAATATACAAAAATATACAGAAAAATCCCCTCACAGGGCCCTTGCGGGGGGAAAAAGTTACAAGCAAATGCCTAGAGACGAAGTGAATACATATAAAATAATTTTACAATAAAAATTTTACTTTAAAAAAAATGTATCAATGCAGTGTGACCGCTAATCCGGCAATTCTGTGTCTGATAGTCCGGTATGGTGCTACCAATGTCCAGAAAAATAAATCAAAACAAATATATGAATGTCCAGGGTACTGTCCCATATAGATCTGCACAATGTTGTGTAATATAGTAGAGATATTACCCGATATGAGGATTCCTGTGTTATCCTTGCGCTGTGACGCTGTCCTGTGGGCGCTGGCAGGCGCCGGCACGGCTGGTTCGGACGGCACTGAACCTGATGTTTGCCGTGCGATGTGGCAGTCCGGAGGTGTCAGCGATGGTGTTAGCTGCTTTCCCTCATGTGGATAGCGTCTGACGTCAGCGGTCAGGAACTGAAGGTGTTAAATGCTCCAGGTGATACACAGGATCAGCGGCACAGATAATAGCAACAAAGGAATTCCGAGGGCAACGGTGGTTACCAGGGGCAACTGGCTTTTGGTAAATAGTTGTTTCGAGTTCAGTGGCGGTCACACTGCATATGGGAACCAGGCTAAACGCGTTTCGGGGGTGCTATATTAGAGATAACCGACCCCCTTCCTCAGTAGCTGTATAACTGGAGTGATAGAAGACTCTTTTATAGCTTGAACAATTAGTTGTACAGGTGAAAGCAGGTAATTAGCCAAAAATGGTAACGGACTAGAGGGATTGTGCTTGGCAAGACACAAAGTTTATTCATTTAAACAGCTTGCAAATATGTATGAATGCATACCTAAAAAACATGAGTAGTATTATTAATGTTGTGTATATGGCAAGAAGTAACGAAAGTAATGTGTTACATAATGCAAATAGGACTAAGAGAAAATAAAATAAATAGTTGGTCACGTGGGGAGGGTGATGTGGAGATAATCAGTGGCGATGAATGCAGATACTTGTTTGAGGCTCTATATGCAACATATTGTGTGGTGTCCATAAGTTGCTGTAACTGCGAGCAACGATCCCATCTGTGTTGAACATACAATGTTTTTAGTGTCACAATGTGATATAGTGAATCATAAAGTTTAATGGCGGAGTCCGTCTGTCATAAAGCAAAAAAGAAGACATTTTATAGACTGAAAATAAATGATGGTGAAGTGGAATAAATATGTATTAGAAGTTTAAAATGTGACTATAGACAATGTGTTGTGTAGGTGCTATACGTAGAATGATAGAGGAGAGATAAGTATGAAAAATAGAAATAAAAATGTACAAAATGACAAATTTTAAACAAATATAATAATAAAATATTAAAATGAAATAAAAATGTGAATAAAAATGATAATAATGATAAAAATTAACATAAAAGAAAAAGAAGAAAAATAAAAAAGTCTGATTGGGTCAATAATCAAAATAGACTTAGAAAACCATATTAAAATAAAAATAATCGCTGAAGACATCTATGTGAAAGGGATGGATTGGGCTGAGGTCCACGTCCCATTTATTATTAAGGGATATGGATCAAAGCCCAGACCATCCCTCACAAATACCCAAACAGTTCAAAGTTTATATTGAGACCACCAGGTTCCAAGGAGGCGAATTCATGAATCTTTTTACTTTCTGCTCGAGACATTTTAACCATGTAACTACCTCCTCTCCAATCTTGTCTAATATGTTGCAGTCCTACAAAAGAGAAAGTTTTAAGATCTTTATTGTGTGTTGTTGTGAAATGGGCAGAGAGGGGATGTTTCATATTTCCTTTTTTTATACTTTGTAAATGTTCAGCGATACGTGTTTTTAAGGGTCCTTTAGTTCGCCCTATATATTGTTTTTTTGCACCCACATTCGATGAGATAAACTACTCCTTTAGTATTACCAGTGATCAAATCATCAATGTTCCATTTAAAGGAATTAACATGAGAACATACTGATGCCACTTTTTTTGGGACCTTGTATTTTCATGCAATTGGGGCATATACCACATTTCACAAAACCTTTTGTGTTGAGCCAGGAATTTGTTTGTTTGGATAATGGAGGTTTGATGGAAGGGGCTACTTTTATGCCCAAATTGGGGGCCTTAGTGTAAACTATAGGAGGACGTGTGGGAACCATCCATCCTATTTCCCTATCTTGACATACTAGATGCCAATGTTTGGCTAATGGTTCCTCTACCTTTTTATGATCTTTATTGTAGGGCAAAACTATTTTAATGTTGAAATTATCTGTAGTAACTGATTTTTCGGTTGGTGTAAAAAAGGAGGACCTATCAGTTTGGTTAATCTGCTGTAGAGATTGACTTAAAAGTAGGGATCGACCGATTATCGGTTTGGCCGATATTATCGGCCGATAATCACGATTTTGGACATTAACGGTATCGGCAATTACCTTGCCGATAATGCCCCACCCCCCGGCCAGAGACGACCGTCACCGCTGCTGCCCCACTGCCTCCCCCATCCTCTGCCCACATACCGCCGCCGCTGCCCCATTGCCTCCCCCCATCCCGCTGCCCCCCCCATCCTCTGCCCACATACCGCCACCACCCCATCGCCTCCCCCCATCCCCGGTGTTATAATTACCTGTTCCCGGGGTCCGCGATCCTTCTGGCTCCTGCGCTGTTGCTGTGCGCTGCGTAATGACGAGTGACAGTGCGCACAGTGACAGCGCAGGATGCCGATGGAGCCAGAAGGATCGCGGACCCCAGGAACAGGTAATTATAACACCGGGGATGGGGGGAGGCGATGGGGCGGCGGCGGTATGTGGGCAGAGGATGGGGGGAGGCGACTGTGGTGGTTAGACTCAGGACCCCAGGACAGGCAGGGGGAAAGAAGCGGGTGGCGGCGGCGGTCTCTGGCCCGGCAAAAGCAGCTGCAGTTCATTGATTTAAAGTGCCCGCTTTAAATCATTGATCTGCAACGGCTTCTGCCCCGCCGGGGCGAGGTTGAAATAGCCTATAACTTATACCGGAATATCGGTATAAGTTATCGGCTATCGGCCGTAAAGGTGACAGATTATCGGTATCGGCTCTAAAAAATCGATATCGGTCGATCCCTACTTAAAAGCCAGTCTGGGTAATTCTTCGCTTTAAACATGTTTGTTAATTGTGCTGCTTCTTCTGTGAATATATCATCTGAAGTGCAGTTTCTTTTGAGTCTACGGTATTGTCCTTTTGGTACGTTATTCAGCCATCTTGGTAAGTGACAGCTGTTGTAATCTATATAGCTATTTGTAGCAGTTGGTTTTTGATAATTATTGCAGATTAAAGGGGTACTCCGGTGAAAACCTTTTTTCTTTTAAATCAACTGGTGCCAGAAAGTAAAACATATTTGTAAATTACTTCTATTAAAAAATCTTAATCCTTCCAGTACTTATTAGCTGCTGAATGCTACAGAGGAAATTCCTTTCTTTTTGGAACACTGATGACATCACGAGCACAGTGCTCTCTGCTGACATCTCTGTCCATTTTAGCAACCATGCATAGCAGATGTATGCTAAGGGCAGCATGGTGGCTTAGTGGTTAGCACTGCTGCCTTGCAGTGCTGGGGACTTGGGTTCAAATCCCACTAAGGACAACAATAAATAAAGACTTATTATTATTATAATAACGTCAGCAAAGAGCACTGTGCTTGTGATGTCATCAGAGAGAATTCCAAAAAGCAAAGAATTTCCTCTGTAGTATTCAGCAGCTAATAAGTACAGGAAGGATTAAGATTTTTTTTGATAGAAGTAATTTACAAATCTGTTTAACTTTCCGGAGCCAGTTGATTTAAAAGAAAAAAGGTTTTCACCGGAGTACCCCTTTAATTGACCCAGACTGGCCTTGATTTCAATATCCCAAAAATGTATACTTTCCTTACTAACTGTAGATGTAAAATGAATGTTGTGATTATTTTGATTTAAATTAATAATAAAGTGCTCCAAATCAATAAAACCCCCCTCCCAAATCAAAATAATATCATCAATATAATGTTTCCAGAGCACCAGGTTTGCACCAAGGTGGGGGTATGATGTTTGTCTCATCCCAATCCGCCATGAATAAATTAGCGTAGCTTGGTGCAAACCTCGTGCCCATGGCTGTGCCTACTTGTTGTACATAATAATTGCCCTCAAAGAAAAAATAATTGATAATGAGATGATTTGGACTTGTTGTGGTTTGATATGGCCTTTATTAAGAAAATTTTCAACAGCATAAATTCCAAAATCATGTTGTATAATGGTATATAGTGAAGAGACATCAAGAGTAGCTAGTATATGCTTTTCTGTCCAAGGGAATGATTCGATTATAGAATTCATTTGTGTGGTATCTTTCAAATATGTATGTGTTTTCTGAACAAAGGGTTGTAAAAACATACTGGGATAGGTTTGATGTTAAAGACCCTATCCCAGATACGATAGGCCGTCCTGGTAGTTTGGTAAAATTTTTATGCGTTTTTGGGAGACAGTAAAAGACAGGTAAACGTTCAGATGTCCCTAAAATGAATTTATGTTCTTTATCATTAATAATAGGTCCTCCTTTTTTTATACCAAGCGAAAAATCAGTTACTACAGATAATTTCAACATTAAAATAGTTTTGCCCTACAATAAAGATCATAAAAAGATAGAGAAACTATTAGCCAAACATTGGCCTCTAGTATGTCAAGATAGGGAAATAGGATGGATGGTTCCCACACGTCCTCCTATAGTTTACACTAAGGCTCCCAATTTGGGCACAAAAGTAGCCCCTTCCATCAAACCTCCATTATCCAAACAAACAAATTCCCGGCTCAACACAAAAGGTTTTGTGAAATGTGGTATATGCCCCAATTTCATGAAAGTACAAGGTCCCAAAAAAGTGACATCAGTATGTTCTCATGTTAATTCCTTTAAATGGAACATTGATGATTTGATCACTTGTAATACTAAAGGAGTAGTTTATCTCGTCGAATGTGGGTGCAAAAAAACAATATATAGGGCGAACTAAAAGACCCTTAAAAACACGTATC
This sequence comes from Hyla sarda, assembly GCF_029499605.1. Classification (NCBI taxonomy): domain Eukaryota; kingdom Metazoa; phylum Chordata; class Amphibia; order Anura; family Hylidae; genus Hyla; species Hyla sarda. The sequence goes on from NC_079189.1 coordinate 609,381,360, forward strand.
GCTGAACATTTACAAAGTATCAAAAAAGGAAATATGAAACATCCCCTCTCTGCCCATTTCACAACAACACACAATAAAGATCTTAAAACTTTCTCTTTTATAGGACTGCAACATATTAGACAAGATTGGAGCGGAGGTAGTTAAATGGTTAAAATGTCTCGAGCAGAAAGTTAAAAGATTCATGAATTCGCCTCCTTGGAACCTGGTGGTCTCAATTCAAACTTTGAACTGTTTGGGTATTTGTGAGGGATGGTCTGGGCTTTGATCCATATCCCTTAAAGGGGTACTCCAGCGCTTAGACATCTTATCCCCTATCCAAAGGATAGGGGATAAGATGCCTGATCGCGGGGGTCCTGCCGCTGGGGACCCCCGTGATCTTGCACGCAGCACCCCAGTTAAAATCAGTCCCCGAAGCGTGTTCGCTCCGGGTCTGATTACTGGCGACCACGGGGCTGGTGACGTGTGAAGCCCCTCAATGCAAGCCTATGGGAGGGGGCGTGACAGCTGTCACGCCCCCTCCCATGGGCTTGCATTGAGGGGCGGAGCGTGACGTCACACGGGGGGCGGAGGCGTGACGTCACACACCGCCAGCCCAGTGGTCGTCGGTAATCAGACCCGGAGCGAACATGCACCGGGGACTGATTTTAACTGGGGACCCCCGCGATCAGGCATCTTATCCCCTATCCTTTGGATAGGGGATAAGATGTCTAAGCGCCGGAGTACCCCATTAATAATAAATGGGACGTGGACCTCAGCCCAATCCATCCCTTTCACATAGATGTCTTCAGTGATTATTTTTATTTTAATATGGTTTTCTAAGTCTATTTTGATTATTGACCCAATCACATTTTTTCACTTTTTCTTCTTTTTCTTGAAATTTTTTACTTTTATGTTCATTTTTATCATTATTATCATTTTTATTCATTTTTTTATTTTTATTTTATTTTAATGTTTTTTTTTTTTTTTTTTTGTCATTTTATAACATTTTTATTTTTCATACTTATCTCTCCTCAATCATTTTACGTATAGCACCTACACAACACATTGTCTATAGTCACATTTTAAACTTCTAATACACATTCATTCCACTTCACCATCATTTATTTTCAGTCTATAAAATGTCTTCTTTTTTGCTTTATGACAGACGGGCTCCGCCATTAAACTTTATGATTCACTATATCATATTGTGACACTAAAAACATTGTATGTTCAGATGGGATCGTTGCTCGCAGTTACAGCAACTTCTGGATACCACACATTGGCCCTCATTTACTTAGAAAATCGGGTTGTAAGTCTATGTTGCTTTCTTACCCGACTGCTTTTTTCCCCTGGTATTTATTATTATGTCGCATCCTGTTTGTCGCACGTGGGTTTTGTTGGTTTTGGTTTCCAACTCCTCTGAGTTGTCGGGAAAAAAATCCACAACAATTCAACAAATTCTGGTTGGAAACCTGTATAAATACGTGGGAAAGCTCAGAAATGTCGGGTTAAGCCCCTTTTTCGGGTTTGGGAGAATCCACATCGGGTCCGTCGGGAAAAAATGTTGCATCGTGTCGCAGACTGGCGCACGCAGACAAAGATGCGCCAAAAACCCCCCCACAAAAGAAGTCGGGTTTAGAATAGTAAATGAGGGCCAATATGTTGCATATAGAGCCTCATACAAGTACAGTGACCCCTACGATGGCCCCCGACGATCACTTACCTGTCCTCGGGGCTCCGGAGTGTCCTCTTCGGGATCCCCTCCATCGTTGGCGCTCTCCATCGTCGTCATCACGTCGTTGCGCACGCCATCCCGTCATCGAGTAAGAGCGGAGCGGCGGGGACACCACGGGGACGCGATGGAAGGCGACATCAAGGGCAGCGGTGACGGTCCGGAGCGGCGGGGACACGCGAGTATAACTTCCTCTAACAGTGGTCTTCAACCTGCGGACCTCCAGATTTTGCAAAACTACAACACCCAGCATGCCCGGACAGCCAACGGCTGTCCGAGCATGCTGGGTGTTGTAGTTTTGCAACATCTGGAGGTCCACAGGTTGTAGACCACTGTCCTATACTTTACATTGCACGGATCCCTCAACATACGATGGTTTCAACAAACGATGGTCCATTTGGAACGGATTACCATCGTATGTTGAGGGATCATTGTACCTGCACTCACTGGCACTGATTATCTCCACATCACCCTCCCCCACGTGACCAACTATTTATTTTATTTTCTCTTAGTCCTATTTGCATTATGTAACACATTACTTTCGTTACTTCTTGCCATATACACAACATTAATAATACTACTCATGTTTTTTAGGTATGCATTCATACATATTTGCAAGCTGTTTAAATGAATAAACTTTATGTGTCTTGCCAAGCACAATCCCTCTAGTCCGTTACCATTTTTGGCTAATTACCTGCTTTCACCTGTACAACTAATTGTTCGAGCTATAAAAGAGTCTTCTATCACTCCAGTTATACAGCTACTGAGGAAGGGGGTCGGTTATCTCTAATATAGCACCCCCGAAACGCGTTTAGCCTGGTTCCCATATGCAATGTGACCGCCACTGAACTCGAAACAACTATTTACCAAAAGCCAGTTGCCCCTGGTAACCACCGTTGCCCTCGGAATTCCTTTGTTGCTATAATCTGTGCCGCTGATCCTGTGTATCACCTGGAGCATTTAACACCTTCAGTTCCTGACCGCTGACGTCAGACGCCATCCACATGAGGGAAAGCAGCTAACACCATCGCTGACACCTCCGGACTGCCACATCGCACGGCAAACATCAGGTTCAGTGCCGTCCGAACCAGCCATGCCGGACACAGGACAGCGTCACAGCGCAAGGATAACACAGTTATCCTGAGACCTATCGTCCGCCACCGCCCCCCCCCTCCCGACCCGCCGCCCTGCGACCGCCCCCCCCCCCCCCCCGGCCCCATTGCATCCCCCATCCCCGGTTTTATAATTACCTGTTCCTGGGGTCCACTCTATATCTGGCTCTGGTGGCGTCCTCCTGAACTGTCACTGTGCGCACTGACGGTGACGGTGAGGTCACGTCGGCCACGTCACGTCGCGCATGTCACTGCGCACAGCGTAACGCAGGACGCAGCAGGAGCAAGAAGAAGCGTGGGCCCCGGGAACAGGTAATTATAAAACCGAGGATGGGGCAGGCAATGGGGCCGGGGCGGTGCAGTGGGGGGGGTGCGACGCGGTGCGTTGGGGCGAGTCAGGTCAGGGGGGCGGGGCATTATCGGCTTATCGGCAAGGTAATTGCCGATACCGATAATGCCCAAAATCGTGATTATCGATTACCGATAATCGGTCGATCCCTAATTGGTAGCACCATACCGGACTATCAGACACAGAAGTACCGGATTAGCGGTCACACTGCATTCATACATTTTTTTAAAGTAAAATTTTTATTGTTAAATTATTTTATTTTATATGTATTCACTTTGTCTCTAGGCATTTGCTTGTAACTTTTCCCCCCCGCAAGGGCCCTGTGAGGGGATTTTTCTGTATATTTTTGTATATTGCATTTTGATGTTCATGTTTTAAATAAATTTATATTAGGAATATTTGAAGCACGGTCTCAGCCTAAATATATTAAATTGTTCAAATTACTGTCCTTGAGGTGTAGGCAGCCCCTCTTTTCTTTCTTATACAAATTATTTGGAATAATGTTTTATGGTTAAAATGGAAAAACATAGAAATTCCACCACCATCACAAGATTGAATGAACTGTGTATAGAACTTTCTAAAGCTACGGTAACCATTCCTTTTTTTTATTTTTTTTTATTTGATAACTAACAGTAATAAACACATTTATGTTTCAAACTTTGAGTTTGTTGTTGTTTAGTCAATTATGCGCTATACACACATCCAAACTTTCATGATTTTTAGGACCAAGTTGATATTCTGCACAATACACTATACACATTTGGTTATTCTAAATATCTTATTTTATATATTTTTTTTCCAACATTGTACATTTAACCAATCACACTTAAAGGGGTACTACCGTGGAAATTTTTTTATTTTTAAATCAACTGGTGCCAGAAAGTTAAACAGATTTGTAAATTGCTTCTATTTAAAAATCTTAATCCTTCCAGTACTTTTTAGGGGCTGTATACTACAGAAGAAATGCTTATCTTTTTAGATTTCTCTGATGTCATGACCACAGTGCTCTCTGCTGACCTCTGAACTGCCCAGAACAGGAGAAAATCCTCAAATCAAACATATGCTCCTCCTGACAGTACCTAAAATGGACAGCAGAGGTCAGCAGAGAGCACTGTGGTCATGACAGAGAAATCTAAAAAGATAAGCATTTCCTCTGTAGTATACAGACCCTAAAAAGTACTGGAAGGATTAAGATTTTTAAAGAGAAGTAATTTACAAATCTGTTTAACTTTCTGGCACCAGTTGATTTAATTAAAAAAAAAAAGTTTTCCAGTAGTATCCCTTTAACCCCTTAAGGACGCAGGACGTAAATGTACGTCCTGGTGCGGTGGTACTTAACGCACCAGGACGTACATTTATATCCTGGGCATAACCGCGGGCATCGGAGCAATGCCCGTGTCATGCGCGGCTGATCCCGGCTGCTGATCGCAGCCAGGGACCCGCTGGCAATGGCCGACGCCCGCGATCTCGCGGGCATCCGCCATTAACCCCTCAGGTGCCGGGATCAATACAGATCCCGGCATCTGCGGCAGTGCGCGATTTCAATGAATGATCGGATTGGCGGCAGCGCTGCTGCGGGGATCCGATCATTCAGAACGCCGCACGGAGGTCCCCTCTCCTTCCTCCATCCGGCTCCCGGCGTCTCCTGCTCTGGTCTGTGATCGAGCAGACCAGAGCAGGAGATGACCGATAATACTGATCTGTTCTATGTCCTATACATAGAACAGATCAGTATTAGCAATCATGGTATTGCTATGAATAGTCCCCTATGGGGACTATTCAAGTGTAAAAAAAAAAATTTTAAAAAATGTAAATACCCTCCCCCAATTAAAAAAGTAAAACGTCTGTTTTTTCCTATTTTACCCACAAAAAGCGTAAAAAATAAATTTTATAGACATATTTGGTATCGCCGCGTGCGTAAATGTCCGAACTATTAAAATAAAATGTTAATGATCCCGTACGGTGAACGGCGTGAATAAAAAAAAAAAGTCCAAAATTGCTACTTTTTTGATACATTTTATTAAAAAAAAATTATAAAAAATTTATTAAAAGTTTTTTATATGCAAATGTGGTATCAAAAAAAAGTACAGATCATGGCGCAAAGAATTAGCCCTCATACCGCCGCTTGTCATCAAAATAAAGGGATTATAAACGTACTAATTTGGTTAAAAAGTTTGTGATTTTTTTTAAGCACAACAATAATATAAAAGTATATAATAATGGGTATCATTTTAATCGTATTGACCCTCAGAATAAAGAACACACGTCATTTTTACCGTAAATTGTACGGCGTGAAAACAAAACCTTCCAAAATTAGCAAAATTGCGTTTTTCTTTTTAATTTCCCCACAAAAATAGTGTTTTTTGGTTGCGCCATACATTTTATGATATAATGAGTTATGTCACTACAAAGGACAACTGGTCGCGCAAAAAACAAGCCCTCATACTAGTCTGTGGATGAAAATATAAAAGAGTTATGATTTTTAGAAGGCGAGGAGGAAAAAATGAAAACGTAAAAATTAAATTGTCTGAGTCCTTCAGGCCAAAATGGGCTGAGTCCTTAAGGGGTTAAAGGGGTATTCCAGGCAAAAACATCTTGTCCCCTATCCAAAGGATAGGGGATAAGATGTCTGAACGCGGGGGGCCCGCTGCTGAGAAGCCCCCCCCCCCCCCCCCCACGCGATCTCCCTGCAGTTTCGGAAACCTCCGGGCTTCCAAGATGGGGACATAACTTCACGCCATGCCCCCTCCATTCATTTCTATGGGAGGGTGCATAACGGCCGCAACGCCCCCTCCCATAGACATGAATGGAGGGGGCGTGGTGTGACGTCACGCCCCCATCTCAGAAGCCCGGAGGTTTCCCAAACTGCAGATACAGCTATGCATAGAATGCGGGCTGCTGCAGGGAGATTGTGGGCGGTCCCAGCGCCCCCCCCCCCCCCCCGGATCAGACATTTTATCCCCTATCCTTTGGATAGGGGATTAGAAGTTTTTGCCTGGAATACCCCTTTAATAGTCAGGACACCTTGATTATATTATCAAAATGTTACTGTATTATACTAAAGGATGATTATGGACCTCCCTTTTCTTGGCTAAATATAATTATTTTTTTTTTTTACTTTTAAATTTGGAAATTTTGTTTTGCTCATTAAACGGAAAAAAAAAGGGATTTTTTTGAGCAACTGCTGTTGCTTGGTTGACCAATGAAGCATCTTTAGCTGGTATACATACGAACTACAATCATCTTTCTTCATCTACCTTATTGGCTAAAGTAAGTTTACAAAAAAAAAAGGGTCTCCCATCATATTAGAATTCGAATCTACTAATATTATGAGTAATCCAAGGTGTATGCTGAACAAAAGCATCTGATGATGTAAAGGATAGAGGCTAAACTGTGTGATTGTGGGGTGTCAGACGCTGCACACCCTGCTCTCTCTCTGCAGCATCCAACATTGTATGTTTGGTATTATGTAAAGTGTCAGAAGACTGGGGTGACACACTGTGACAAACCTCCTCATCATGTAATCTCCTTACTACTGTGGTGACACACTGTGACAAACCTCCTCCTCATGTAATCTCCTTACTACTGTGGTGACACACTGCAACAAACCTCCTCCTCATGTAATCTTCTTACTACTGGGGTGACACACTGTAACAAACCTCCTCCTCATGTAATCTTCTTACTACTGGGGTGACACACTGTAACAAACCTCCTCTTCATGTCATTACCTTACTACTGGGGTGACACACTGTAACAAACCTCATACACACATCATAGATACACATCTAACACACCTCATACATACACATAAATCTATCATGCACACATAATACATATACACACATCATACACACACATACACAATACACATCCCCAACCCAAAGCCTCTCCTTACCCCCATGAGATGAATGCTGGAGATCGGGTTGGCTGAGGCTGCTTTGCTTCTGCGTCAGGGTCACATCAGCAGGGGCTCCCAGCAGAAGTGCTGGCAGCGATCGCCAGGGCCCCCCGAGCAGTGCAGCGCAAGCAGGATGTGAGGGGAATTTACTAGTGGCGCGCTGCATGCCGCGTTCCTCCGAACGTGCTGACGTCTCATTAGTGGAGTGCAAGCAGGGCTCCTCCAGAATGCTCAGGCCAGGGGGAGGAGTGTTAGTGCCTTAGGCCCTGAATACTGCATTTTGCACAAATTTGCGGTAAAATTGCAGCAAAAACACAGCGATTTTGTGCAAAATTGAGTATTGTTAGTAATGCCCTAAAGCTTTTCAGGGGCCCCCTTTTGGATGGGGGCCCTAGGAAACTGCCTAGGATGCCACGCCCTAACACTGGCCCTGTCCATATGTTCAAGGAAAAAAACAAACAAAAAAAAAAACATAAAGCATACTACTATGCATGTGCACAAAGCCTCAAGTGGGTTTGTGACTTGATTTTTGATTCTAAGGTTTACAACCTTTTTAAATGTACATTATTTAGGTCAAAACAGAGTAATACTTTTGCAAAAAGTGGCTTATTTAACTTTTTTTTTTCCATTTTCAGACTTTATTAAAAAATTTGATATGTGTTCCAATAGAGTTTGGGTTACATATTAATAACATTTTTCAACAAAATATTTGACCATTTGGCCATAACTACCAATCATCTAGTTTATTTGATTTTTGACAACGCCTCTGCAAATGTGCCCCTTCTTTTTGTTTTTTGTTTGTTTTTTTGCTTTTCTTGCTTTTTTTTTATATTTACACTGCATACAAGAAATCTCCCCATTTGTCCATACCCATGTTTGGAGTTAGATCTTGTTGGCAATTTTTTGTTCCAAATTTGTGCCATGTTACTAAGGATCATCCATATTTTCTATCTTTATTCCAAAAAATAAAGGGAACATTGGCCTCAGAAATGTATTAAACATAATGGTTTATGATAATGGATTTTGGAGATAGTGGCCCTAGACCTGGGGGTTCTTAACCTGGGTTCGGTGAGTCAGTCCCGGGGGTTCGGCCGGGGAGGTCACAACAGGACAGGCAAAATAAGCAATTGCTTGGAGCCCCCTGCTCCGGGGCCCCAAGCAGACCGGGTGTTTGACAGGCGGTAATACCGTGATACCACAATAATAAAAAAAAATACCATGATATTAATTTTAGGCCATACCGCCCAGCACTAGCATCACCGTGATCGGTGATGTCCTGTATTAGCCGCGGGTCCTGGCCGTTGATGGCCGCAGGGACCGACCCGATAGGTGTGTGTATTCGCCGTATGAGACGCCCCGACTTTTCCCTTCCCAGTTTTGGGGAAGAAAAAGTGTGTCTTATATGGCAAAAAATACGGTATGTAAAATCTCATCCATGTGTGTTCTGAAAACACACATGAAGACTTCTTAAACAAAAAAAACAAAAAACAGCAGGAGAGATTACATGTAGTCATTGACCATAGTAACACAAAATTTTGTTTTAAAAACCTGATAAGATTGATTGCCTTTATGCAAAAACCCCAGATTATAAACTAACATATATTAAAGGAAAGAATAACCAAAATGTTTGTTATAAAGTGGTTGCTAAGGGAAACCACAGTACATTCAAAATAAATATCGTTAGTAAATCTAAAATAAAATACGTTAAAACAAACAAACAAAAAGGACACACAAAATCTGGAAAATGATAATGTTTGCATAATGACATAAAAAATGTAACCTTGGAAATGAAATTAAGAAGATTACCTGTATAAACAAAAAGAACCTTGCAAATAAGCCAAGCAGCCTCCGACCCAACAGATATACACTGAACAAACACAACAAACACAGCAATGTCATTTTATTTGAGGGGAAAAAAAAACATAACAGGTGCAAACAATAATCATAACTCACCCCATGTCCAATCAGACAGCAAAAGAACGAAAAAGTCCAAACCCACCACACTAGCCAAACTACATACACTAATCAGTGAACATCTGGGGAAATGTCAGCGCAAGCCGACATAGTTTACTAAATGCGCATGCGCATAGTTTACACTACGTCAGAGGAAGTCCAAAACATACCCAGCGGCGTAAAACAATGCGCAAGCGCATAACACACCGGCTAATTGGAAGATCGTGAGCAAAAAAAAAAAAAAGGAAGAACAACATGAATAAAATTAGACTAATAAACAGAGGGGTGGCAACAGGAACGCCCTACCGAGGCCGGAACACGTCAGAGCCACCTGGGAAATTCTGACGTCACGAGCAAGACATGGCTGACGAATAGGGAAGGAACGCGTGGTCGAGATACACAGGACAGAGCCGAAACTACAAGACTTCCGGCCGCAACAAAAAGTAAGGAAAAAATTGCAAAAGATAAGATGTTTAAAAAAAAACAAAAAAAAAAAACAACATACATACACATAATAAACACATTCAAAAGGCAAAAAAGACAGGTATGGGAGTACCCCTTCAACCTCTTCAGGACGCCGGGCGTATGCATACGCCCTGCATCCCGAGTCCTTAAAGGGGAACTCCGGTGGAAAGAAGTAGAAAACAAATGTTTTCAAATCAACTGGTGCCTGAAAGTTAAACAGATTTGTAAATTACTTCTATTAAAAAATCTTAATCCTTCCAGTACTTATTAGCTGCTGTATAAAACAGAGAAATGTGTGAAGTTCTTTACAGTCTGACAACAGTGCTCTCTGCTGACACCTCTGTCCATGTCAGAACTGTCCAGATTAGAATCATATCCCCATAGAAAACCTCTCCTACTGGGCAGTTCCTGACACGGACAGAGGTGTCAGTAGAGAGCACTGTTGTCAGGCTGGAAAGAACTTCACAAATTTCTTTGTAGTATATCTGTAGTTTATAGAAGCTGATATTACTAGAAGGGTTAAGGTTTTTAAATAAAAGTGATCTACAAACCTGTTTAACTTTCGTGCACCAGTTGATTTGAATTTTTTTTTCCACCGGAGTTCCCCTTTAAGGACGTGGGGCGTATGCATACACCCATGGGAATTCCGGTACCCGCCGCTAGCCGGTTGGGGACCGGACCGGGATGCCTGCTGGAATCATGGCACATCGCCGAGGGGGGTCCTGAGACCCCCCCCCCCCCCCCCCATGTCAGCGCTTGCAGAAAATCGCATGTCAATTAAGACATGCGATTTTCTGCTATTCCGGGCTGATCTGGTCTCTGGTGACCCGATCACCCGGAAAATAGGGATGATTGGAGCTGTCAGTGACAGCCCCGATCATCCTGAGGGAAATAGAGCGAGGTCGCAGTGCTGCGATCTCCTCCTATCCCTTGCCATTAGTCAGAAATGAGTTCTGACCAATGGCAGCGCAGGACAGTGGGTTGCCCTGGCAACACCCGTTCTGCCCACCCCTGGATGTCGGGCAGAACAGGGGGAGAAGATGGAGGCCTTTACCTGAGAAGAAGATGCCGTGGGGATCGTCGGTGAGATCAGCGGAGATCATGGCGCAGGTAGGGAAGCGACGGTGGGGGGGGACAAAGGAAGGGGGCAGTAAGCGATATTTACTGCTGCCCTTCTTAGTGGGTGCCAAACCTTCAGATATTTATGCACGCGGCGATACCAAATATGTATAGAAAATAATTTTTTTTAACACTTTTGGTGGGTGAAAGAGGGAAAATGGGACAATTTACGTTTTTATTGGGGGAGGGGGTTTTTCACATATTTTTTTAAACTTTTTTACTTTTATTTTTACACTCTTATAGTCCCCATAGGGGACTATTTATAGCAATCATTTGATTACTAATACTGTTCATTGCTATGTATAGGACACAGCACTGATCAGCATTATCGGTCATCTTCTGCTCTGGTCTGTGAGAAGGCAGATCAGAGCAGAAGACTCCCGGAAGGTAGCGGAGGCAGGTGAGGGGACCTCCGGCTGCCATGCTGGATGATTAGATCGCCGCGGCAGCGCTGCGGGCGATCCGATCATCCATTTTAGTGACAGCGATGCTGCAGATGTCGTGATCTGTATTGATCACGGCATCTGAGGGTTTAACCCCTTCAGGACCAAGCCCATTTTGGCCTTAAGGACCAGAGCGTTTTTTGCACATCTGACCACTGTCACTTTAAACATTAATAACTCTGATGCTTTTAGTTATCATTCTGATTCCGAGATTGTTTTTTCGTGACATATTTTACTTTAACATGGTGGTAAATTTTTGTGGTAACTTGCATCCTTTCCTTGTGAAAAATCCTAAAATTTGATGAAAAATTTGAAAATGTTGCATTTTTCTAACTTTGAAGCTCTCTGCTTGTAAGGAAAATGTATATTACAAATAAAAAAAAATTTTATTCACATATACAATATGTCTACTTCATGTTTGCATCATAAAATTGACGAGTTTTTACTTTTGGAAGACACCAGAGGGCTTCAAAGTTCAGCAGCAATTTTCCAATTTTTCACAAAATTTTCAAACTCACTATTTTTCAGGGACCAGTTCAGGTTTGAAGTGGATTTGAAGGGTCTTCTTATTAGAAATACCCCACAAAAGACCCCATTATAAAAACTGCACCCCCCAAAGTATTCAAAATGACATTCAGTCATCATTTTAACCCTTTAGGTGTTTCACAGGAATAGAAGCAAAGTGAAGGAGAAAATTCACAATCTTCATTTTTTACACTCGCATGTTCTTGTAGACCCAATTTTAAAATTTTTACAAGGGGTAAAAGGAGAAAATGTATACTTATATTTGTAGCCCAATTTCTCTCGAGTAAGCACATACCTCATATGTCTATGTAAAGTGTTCGGCGGGCGCAGTAGAGGGCTCAGAAGGGAAGGAGCGACAAGGGGATTTTGGAGAGTACGTTTTTCTGAAATGGTTTTTGGGGGCATGTTGCATTTAGGAAGCCCTTATGGTGCCAGAACAGCAAAAAACCCTCACATGGCATACCATTTTGGAAACTAGACCCCTTGAGGTACGTAACAAGGAATAAAGTGAGCCTTAATACCCCACAGGTGTTTCACGACTTTTGCATATGTAAAAAAAAATTTTTTTTTCCACTAAAATGTGTGTTTCCCCCCAAATTTCACATTTTTCCAAGGGTCAATAGCAGGAAATACCCCCCAATATTTGTAACCCCTTCTCTTCTGAGTATGGAGGTACCCCATAAGTTGACCTGAAGTGCACTATGGGTGAACTACAATGCTCAGAAGAGAAGGAGTCATATTTGGCTTTTTGAGAGCAAATTTTGCTCGGGGGGCATGTTGCATTTAGGAAGCCCCTATGGTGCCAGAACAGCAAAAAATACCCACATGGCATACCATTTTGGAAACTAGACCCCTTGAGGAATGTAATAAGGAATAAAGTGAGCCTTATTACCCCACAGGTGTTTCATGACTTTTGCATATGTAAAAAAAAAAAAAAAAAAATTCCACTAAAATGTGTGTTTCCCCCCTAATTTCACCTTTTTGCAAGGGTTAAAAGCAGAAAATACCCCCCAAAATTTGTAACCCCATCTCTTCTGAGTATGGAGGTACCCCATAAGTTGACCTGAAGTGCACTATGGGTGAACTACAATGCTCAGAAGAGAAGGAGTCATATTTGGCTTTTTGAGAGCAAATTTTGCTCGGGGGGCATGTCGCATTTAGGAAGCCCCTAAGGTGCCAGAACAGCAAAAAAAAACACACATGGCATACCATTTTGGAAACTAGACCCCTTGAGGAACGTAACAAGGGATACAGTACAAGTTTTCATTTTCATGGACCACTGTTCCAAAGATCCGTCAGACACCTGTGGGGGGTAAATTCTCCCTGCACCCCTCATTACATTCCGTGAGGGGTGTAGTTTCCGAAATGGGGTCACATGTGGGGTTTTGTTTTTTTTGCGTTTGTCAAAACCGCTGTAACAATCAGCCACCCCTGTGGAAATCACCTCATGTACATGGTGCGCTCTCCCTTCTGGGCCTTGTTGTGCACCCCCAGAGCACTTTGCGCTCACATATGGGGTATCTCTGTAGTCGGGAGAAATTGCGTTACAAATTTTGGGGGGCTTTTTTCCCTTTTACCTCTTGTGAAAATGTAAAGTATAGGGCAACATCAGCATGTTAGTGTAAAAAATAAAAGATTTTTACACTAACATTCTGGTGTAGACCCCAACATTTCCTTTTCATGAAGGGTTAAAGAAGAAAAAGCCCCCCAAACCTTGTAACGCAATTTCTCCCGAGTACAGCGATACCCCATATGTCGCCCTAAACTGTTGCCCTGAAATACGACAGGGCTCCAAAGTGAGAGCGCCATGTGCATTTGAGGCCTAAATTAGGGATTTGCATAGGGGTGGACATAGGGGTATTCTACTCCAGTGATTCCCAAACAGGGTGCCTCCAGCTGTTGCAAAACTCCCAGCATGCCTGGACAGTCAACGGCTGTCCGACAATACTGGGAGTTGTTGTTTTTCAACAGCTGGAGGCTCTGCTTTGGAAACAGTGGTGTACCGGACGTTCTTATTGGGGGAGGGGGGCTGTGTAAGGGTATGTGTATATGTAGTGTTTTTAACTTTTTATTTTATTTTGTGTTAGTGTAGTGTAGTGTTTTTAGGGTACAGTCACATGGGCGGGGGATTACAGCGAGTTTCCCAGCGCTAAATTTGCTGCATCTCAAGATGCGAGAAACCCACTGTAAAAGCCTCGCCCATGTGAATGTACCCTGTACATTCACGGGGGGTGGCGGGGCGGGGGGGGGGGGTGGGCTTGCATCAGCTGTTGCAAAACCACAACTCCCAGCATGCATGGTCTGTTAGTGCATGCTGGGAGTCATAGTTTTGCAACAGCTGGAGGCACACAGGTTAGGGAACACTGAGTTAGAAACAGACAATGTTTCCCAACCAGTGTGTCTCCAGTTGTTGCAAAACTACAACTCCCAGCATGCCCAGACAGCTGAAGGGCATGCTGGGAGTTGTAGTTCGGCAACATCTGAAGGGCCAGATGTTGCTGAACTAAAACTCCCAGCATGCCTGGACAGTCAGTGCATGCTGGGAGTTGTAGTTTTGCAACAGCTGGAAGAGCACAGATTGGAGACCATTATACAATGGTCTCCAAACTGGGGCCCTCCAGATGTTGCAAAACTACAACTCCCAGCATGCATGGTCTTTTAGTGCATGCTGGGAGTTATAGTTTTGCAACAGCTGGAGGCACACAGGTTAGGAAACACTGAGTTAGAAACAATGTTTCCCAACCAGTGTGTCTCCAGCTGTTGAAAACTACAACTCCCAGCATGCCCAGACAGCTGAAGGGCATGCTGGGAGTTGTAGTTCGGCAACATCTGAAGGGCCAGATGTTACTGAACTAAAACTCCCAGCATGCCTGGACAGTCAGTGCATGCTGGGAGTTGTAGTTTTGCAACAGCTGGAAGAGCACAGATTGGAGATCATTATACAATGGTCTCCAAACTGAGGCCCTCCAGATGTTGCAAAACTACAACTCCCAGCATGCCCAGACAGCCAAAGGCTGTCTAGGCATGCTGGGAGTTGTAGTTTTCAGACTCCTAGAAGCAGCAGTGAAGATCTTCACTGCTGCCTCTGAGGACCACATACTTACCCGTCGCTGCTCCTCCACGTGGCCGGCCCCGCGCTGCTCCTCGGTCCCGCCGCTGGATCAGGTAAGTCCGCCGGTCCCCACGTGTTCCCCCCGAATGCCGCAGGTCCCCGCGAGCCCCTGCAGCCTTCGTCCCCCGTTCTGCCCGACTTCCAGGGGCGGGCAGTGCGGGGGATCTGAACTTTCACCCCAGATCACTGTGATTGGTCCACAGGGACCAATCACAGTGATCGCTGACCAGGACCATCAATTGATGGTCCTGGGGGTGAAGCAGAAGTTGTCCCCTGCTGGAAACAGCGGGACTTCTGCCAGTTAACCCGTGCGATGCTGCGCATCGCCGGGTTAACTGCATGTCATTTATAAACGCCGGGATGCGCGAACGCACTGCACAACCCGGCGTTTATATATGACATTCTGCGGGAAGGGGTTAATGGCCGACATCCGGGGGATAGCGGGTGTCTGCCATTACAGACGGGTCCCTGGCTGCTATCAGCAGACGGGACCTGCTGTGCATGATCCGGGCATTACTCCGATGCTCGCAGTTATGCTTAGGACGTAAATGTACATCCTGGTGCATTAAAGGGGTACTCCTCCCCTAGACATCTTATCCCCTATCCAAAGGATAGGGGATAAGATGTTAGATCGCCGCGGCCCCACTGCTGGGGACCCCCAGGATCGCCGCTGCGGCACCCCGCTGTCATTACTGCACAGAGCGAGTTCGCTCTGTTCGTAATGACGGGCGATACAGGGGACGGAGCAGCGTGACATCGTGGCTCCGCCCCTCGTGACATCACGGCCTGCCCCCTTAATACAAGTCTATGGCAGGGGGCGGAGCCGTGACGTAACGATGCTCCGGCCCCTGTACTGCCCGTCATTACGTGCAGAGTGAACTCGCTCTGCGCAGTAATGATAGCGGGGTGCCGCAACGGCAATCCCGGGGGGCCCCAGCAGCGGGACCGCGGCAATCTGACATCTTATCCCCTATCCTTTGGATAGGGGATAAAATGTCTAGGGGCGGAGTACCCCTTTAAGTACTAGCTCACCAGGACGTACATTTACGTCCTGCGTCGTTAAGGGGTTAAGATAATTTTCCATGACTAATTATACCAGAGTACAAGGAGGAATGTTATCACCATACATAATACCATCATACTGTTACTGACCAAATCCTGTATTCTGAGACCAATATTACCAATACCAGTATAACAGGAGGAATATTATCACCATACAAATTAACTTCATACTGTTACTGACCAAATCCAGAGTAAAAGGATCAACATTACCAATAGACTGAAAGACTGGATAATAAAACCATACTGAGAAAAAAAACACTATACACAGACTAACATAACCAATAATACCAGTATACACATAATACAAGGGCCAAATAATACCGATGCATTAGGAACACACTATACATCACACAGTGACCCTACTGTTACTGAATAAAACCTGTACATAGACTATTATTCCTTCATACAGTGACCATATAGAGGTAGCTACCAGGATCTGTAAGCCATATAAGTGATTATATACAGGACCATATAATGGTAGATATCAGCTGCACACAGGATCTGTATACCATATAAGTGATTATATACAGGACCATACTGAGGTATATACCAGCGGTACACAGGATCTGTATACCATATATGTGGTTGTATACAGGACCATATAATGGTAGAGATCACCTACAAATAGGATCTGTATACCATACAAGTGATTATATACAGGACCATATAAAGGTAGATATCAGCTGTACACAGGATCTGTACACCATAAAAGTGATTTTATACCGGACCATATAGTGGTAATTACCAGCTGTACACAGGATATGTTTTCCCTTATAATAGTAGGGTCACACAGGCCGTATTTTGCTGCGCATTTGATGTGCAGATTTGAAGCTACAGATTTTATGCTGCAGATTTCAATGTAAACTAAATGACTGAATACAGCATCAAATCTGCAGCTTTAAATCCTGAGCATCAAATGTGCGCAGGATACTGTATATGTGAATATATCCGAATGGTATGTTTACACGTACAGTTTCCTACGCAGAATTGATGTACAGGATTTGATGCGCATGATTTTCTGCTGCAGATTTCAATGTAAGCTAACAGACTGAATACAACTTTAAATCCTGTGCATCAAATCCTGCACATCAAATCTGCGCAGAATACTGTACCTAAGACCCCTAGACCCTAAGGGTACGTTCACACGAGCGGATCCCCAGTGTATTTTATGCTGCGGATCTGCCGCTGAAGGACCTCTGTATGCTGCCTTTACATGTGCCTACTTGGAGCGGCAATACGCTGCTACGTGCAGACACACTGAAGCGATGTGGGAGTTGCTGCGCATACGCAGTGTCCTCGCACACATCGCGGCCGCTCCCCCTGCTCCATGAGCTAGGCTGAGCCTATGGCTCTGCAGCTGTCTCAAACCAAAACTACAACTCCTAGCATGTTGCACTATAACATACTAAATTACAATATAATGCAACATGCTGGGAGTTGTAGTTTTGGTTT
>NC_079189.1:609703560-609801060 GCF_029499605.1 Hyla sarda
TGTAGCTGAGCTGTATGTGTACACAGTAGAGCTGTATGTGTGTAATGTGCATGTAGCTGAGCTGTATATGTGTAATGTACATGTAGCTGAGCTGTATGTGTACACAGTAGAGCTGTATATGTGTAATGTGCATGTAGCTGAGCTGTATGTGTACACAGTAGAGCTGTATATGTGTAATGTACATGTAGCTGAGCTGTATGTGTATACAGCAGAGCTGTGTGTAATGTGCATGTAGCTGAGCTGTATGTGTACACAGTAGAGCTGTATATGTGTAATGTACATGTAGCTGAGCTGTATGTGTACACAGTAGAGCTGTATATGTGTAATGTGCATGTAGCTGAGCTGTATGTGTACACAGTAGAGCTGTATATGTGTAATGTACATGTAGCTGAGCTGTATATGTGTATTGTACATGTAGCTGAGCTTTATGTGTACACAGTAGAGCTGTATATGTGTAATGTACATGTAGCTGTGCTGTATGTGTACACAGTAGAGCTGTATGTGTGTAATGTACATGTAGCTGAGCTGTATATGTGTAATGTGCATGTAGCTGAGCTGTATGTGTACACAGTAGAGCTGTATATGTGTAATGTACGTGTAGCTGAGCTGTATGTGTACACAGTAGAGCTGTATATGTGTATTGTACATGTAGCTGAGCTGTATGTGTACACAGTAGAGCTGTATATGTGTAATGTACATGTAGCTGAGCTGTATGTGTACACAGTAGAGCTGTATATGTGTAATGTGCATGTAGCTGAGCTGTATGTGTACACAGTAGAGCTGTATGTGTGTAATGTGCATGTAGCTGAGCTGTATATGTGTAATGTACATGTAGCTGAGCTGTATGTGTACACAGTAGAGCTGTATATGTGTAATGTGCATGTAGCTGAGCTGTATGTGTACACAGTAGAGCTGTATATGTGTAATGTGCATGTAGCTGAGCTGTATGTGTACACAGTAGAGCTGTATATATGTAATGTGCATGTAGCTGAGCTGTATGTGTACACAGTAGAGCTGTATATGTGTAATGTACATGTAGCTGAGCTGTATGTGTACACAGTAGAGCTGTATATGTGTAATGTACATGTAGCTGAGCTGTATGTGTACACAGTAGAGCTGTATATGTGTAATGTACATGTAGCTGAGCTGTATGTGTACACAGTAGAGCTGTATATGTATAATGTGCATGTAGCTGAGCTGTATGTGTACACAGTAGAGCTGTATATGTGTAGTGTACATGTAGCTGAGCTGTATGTGTACACAGTAGAGCTGTATATGTGTAATGTACATGTAGCTGAGCTGTATGTGTACACAGTAGAGCTGTATGTGTAATGTACATGTAGCTGAGCTGTATGTGTACACAGTAGAGCTGTATGTGTGTAATGTACATGTAGCTGAGCTGTATGTGTACACAGTAGAGCTGTATATGTATAATGTACATGTAGCTGAGCTGTATGTGTACACTGTAGAGCTGTATATGTGTAATGTACATGTAGCTGAGCTGTATGTGTACACAGTAGAGCTGTATATGTGCAATGTACATGTAGCTGAGCTGTATGTGTGCAATGTACATGTAGCTAAGCTGTATGTGTACACAGTAGAGCTGTATATGTGTGGTGTACATGTAGCTGAGCTGTATGTGTACACAGTAGAGCTGTATATGTGTAATGTACATGTAGCTGAGCTGTATGTGTACACAGTAGAGCTGTATATGTGTAATGTGCATGTAGCTGAGCTGTATGTGTACACAGTAGAGCTGTATGTGTGTAATGTGCATGTATCTGAGCTGTATGTGTATACAGTAGAGCTGTATATGTGTGTAATGTACATGTAGCTGAGCTGTATGTGTACACAGTAGAGCTGTATATGTGTAATGTACATGTAGCTGAGCTGTATGTGTACACAGTAGAGCTGTATGTGTGTAATGTGCATGTAGCTGAGCTGTATATGTGTAATGTACATGTAGCTGAGCTGTATGTGTATACAGCAGAGCTGTGTGTAATGTGCATGTAGCTGAGCTGTATGTGTACACAGTAGAGCTGTATATGTGTAATGTACATGTAGCTGAGCTGTATGTGTACACAGTAGAGCTGTATATGTGTAATGTGCATGTAGCTGAGCTGTATGTGTACACAGTAGAGCTGTATATGTGTAATGTACATGTAGCTGAGCTGTATATGTGTAATGTACATGTAGCTGAGCTTTATGTGTACACAGTAGAGCTGTATATGTGTAATGTGCATGTAGCTGAGCTGTATGTGTACACAGTAGAGCTGTATATGTGTAATGTACATGTAGCTGAGCTGTATATGTGTAATGTACATGTAGCTGAGCTTTGTGTACACAGTAGAGCTGTATATGTGTAATGTACATGTAGCTGAGCTGTATGTGTACACAGTAGAGCTGTATATGTGTAATGTACATGTAGCTGAGCTGTATGTGTACACAGTAGAGCTGTATATGTGTAATGTACATGTAGCTTAGCTGTATGTGTACACAGTAGAGCTGTATATGTGTAATGTACGTGTAGCTGAGCTGTATGTGTACACAGTAGAGCTGTATATGTGTAATGTACGTGTAGCTGAGCTGTATGTGTACACAGTAGAGCTGTATATGTGTATTGTACATGTAGCTGAGCTGTATGTGTACACAGTAGAGCTGTATATGTGTAATGTGCATGTAGCTGAGCTGTATGTGTACACAGTAGAGCTGTATGTGTGTAATGTGCATGTAGCTGAGCTGTATATGTGTAATGTACATGTAGCTTAGCTGTATGTGTACACAGTAGAGCTGTATATGTGTAATGTACGTGTAGCTGAGCTGTATGTGTACACAGTAGAGCTGTATATGTGTAATGTACATGTAGCTGAGCTGTATGTGTACACAGTAGAGCTGTATATGTGTAATGTACATGTAGCTGAGCTGTATGTGTACACAGTAGAGCTGTATATGTGTAATGTGCATGTAGCTGAGCTGTATGTGTACACAGTAGAGCTGTATATGTGTAATGTACATGTAGCTGAGCTGTATGTGTACACACTAGAGCTGTATATGTGTAATGTACATGTAGCTGAGCTGTATGTGTACACAGTAGAGCTGTATATGTGTAATGTACATGTAGCTGAGCTGTATGTGTACACAGTAGAGCTGTATATGTGTAATGTACATGTAGCTGAGCTGTATGTGTACACAGTAGAGCTGTATATGTGTAATGTACATGTAGCTGAGCTGTATGTGTACACAGTAGTGCTGTATATGTGTAATGTACATGTAGCTGAGCTGTATGTGTACACAGTAGAGCTGTATATGTGTAATGTGCATGTAGCTGAGCTGTATGTGTACACAGTAGAGCTGTATATGTGTAATGTACATGTAGCTGAGCTGTATGTGTACACACTAGAGCTGTATATGTGTAATGTACATGTAGCTGAGCTGTATGTGTACACAGTAGAGCTGTATATGTGTAATGTACATGTAGCTGAGCTGTATGTGTACACAGTAGAGCTGTATATGTGTAATGTACATGTAGCTGAGCTGTATGTGTACACAGTAGAGCTGTATATATGTGTAATGTGCATGTAGCTGAGCTGTATGTGTACACAGTAGAGCTGTATATGTGTAATGTACATGTAGCTGAGCTGTATGTGTACACAGAAGAGCTGTAGGGAGTCCCGCCGACAGGCATCATGAAGGTGTGGTAAGTCTCCTGCACCCACAGCTCCCGAGCTATGCAGTGTTCTCAGCAGCTGAGCACGTGTCAGAGTTGGGACCCGCATTAACCCTTTAGACTCCATGATCAAAGTTGATTGCGGCGTCTTAAAGTTAACTGCCGGTTAGCTCAGGGATGCTTATTGGGATCCCCACGTGAAATCTTGGTGTCCCAATCAGCTGTGAGGACAGCCGGAGGTCTCTTACCCTGTTCCGTGCGACCAATCGTCGCTCCCTTACTGCTGCCAGCCATTAGTAAAGAAGTGCCGATAACACTGCTCAATGCTATGCTATGGAATAGTATTAATGAGTGTATTCAATCTACAGATAACATGTAATAGTTCTCTGGGGACTAAAAGAGTGAAAACATTTTTTTTTAAAATAATAAATGTGAATTAACCACTTCCCAATAAAAAAATTGAATCAACCCCCTTTTCAAAAAATTTGAAATAAAATAAAAAATATATATTTATTTAATATACAAGAAGTCCTTTCTCTTATACAAACTAAAAAATAAATAAAAATAAAACCCCTTTTTCCCCATTTACGGAACGTCCCCTTGGGTGGATCCACTGCGTAGTTTTCGCTGCCGATCAGCCACTTAAGGACTGCTATGTGGTGCCTTTAGATGTGCCTGCTCGGAGCGGCAATACGCCAAATCCCAGAGACTGACAGGAGTAGACGCTCTTTCCAGGATTGGTCGGTGGAAGTAGCTTATGCTTTCCTCCTCCTCCACTGATCCCAGGTTAAGGCTTCTGACACTGTCCACATAGAAGTCTTTGGGCTTGGACTCCATATTGTATTGTATTGAGGGTTGAAGTCAATGGAGAATATTCAGAGCAAGGTCTTGTTACCAGTGGGGCCCTCAGGGATCTGTACTGGGGCCCATTGTGTAATATTCTTATTTGTGATATTACAGAAGGTCTCGGGGGTTCAGTATTGTTCTTTTTGCAGATGATACAAAGATTTGTAACAGGGTTAATGTTCCTGGAGGGATACGACAAATGGGAAAGGATTGATATAATCTAGAGGAATGGTCAGAACTCTGGACACTGATATTTAATGTGGAGAAGTGCAAGATAATGGGGGGTAATAACCCCCGGGCAGAATATAGAATATGTGATACTGTCCTGACCTCAGTGTCTGGGGAAAGGGATTTAGGGGTCATTATCTCAGAAGACTTAGGCCGTGTTCACACGATGTAAATTCCGCACATCTGCATGAATTCTATATCCGCATTGGTTCAGTGCAGAATTCTGCAGATGGTAAAAAGATGTAGAATTTGTGGGGAATCTGTGCCGAAATGTTCACATAGACTCTGCATCTTTTCTTCGCAGCTATCCGGGACTCCTGCACTGCTGCGGTACTACACAACAACTCTCATCTTGGAACAGATTTGTTTCCATGATAGGAGTAGAAGTTTCCTGGCTGCAGGAGTCTGTGGGCGGCTGGGGAGACTACTGTAGCAATAGTACTACTACTCCCATCATTGAACAGAGTCTGTTCCATGTTGGGAGTAGTAGTACAGGGGCTGAGGGATTGATCGCATCAGGTTTCACTTCTGAAACTGGGGGAGCAGGCGGCATGTCAGCCTCACCGCTCACCAGCGATGTATTTTTTACTGTACAACCAGGGAAATACAACATGTGTTTGATTAAACCAAGAATATGGACGTACAGGAGCTTTGGAGGGCTAATGCATGTTATTTGTCTGCACTTTTCTTGTGCTGTTATCTTACAACCGGTAGATATACTGTGTGTGTGTGCTTAAACCCTATAATTGTAAGTAAGATGTTTAAGATGTGTGTGATGCGTCTACAGTCATTTAAATATGTATTGCTATAATACAGGTCAGCCCACAGCTTTAATCAGTTGTACTGTGCCTGGAAAAAAGGATGGCTGGGATTTGTAGTGGACGATGAGGCTTCTGCAGGAATGCACGGGAGGTCCCTAAGATGAACCCACAGATGAAGGCTGTCTCTTATTGGCCTGGGAGCTGATTTACACATAAACCAGCATTTCATCGTAAACCTGGGGTGATCATGTGATAGTTGTAAGGAATGCTGGTCAACCTGATACCATTTCCCTGCCCCTGTACTTCCTGCTTCCTCTGGGCACCAAAACGCCAAAACGTGCTCTTCATCCCTCATGTTGTTATCGCACACATTACCCGGGACACGCAATCTGAACCTGGAAATGTTCAGAGTTTCTGCGAGTCACTGGAACCGCTAAATTGGGGTTAAATCCAGGTTCCCGGGGCTCGGCTCCCTCATCCCTAGGGGTGAGTTACTGTATTACTTCTTTTACTTGGGATAATTGTCTATAAATGTTCCCCAACACCTATAGGACTTTATATAATGTGTAAAGTTCTTCCATCAGAATAATGTCCTAGAAGCCAGAAGATAGAAGTGATTTTGTGTCTCTAATCTGGTCATGTCCTGGAATTCTTCATCACTGGAATAAGTCCCTTCTCTCTGAGGTGTTTGGGTCTCCAGTAGCAGCCCCCCATGGATTATGCCTGTTGGGTCTTCTCCATGAGGAGCAGTGAATATCACAACCATATATCACACTCTTTTCCTACCATGTAAACTATAGTGATGACATCGCTGGATCGGTGACTACGTTCTAAAAGAAAACTTTTATTAACAATTGGGAACAAGTTTGGAGATGCAGTATATGATATATGTATAAATGTCAGATATCCTATGTACATGGTTAATATATAGATGTGTTATCTGTGTCATTTATTGCTCTGAATTGGTTTCTCTCCTGTGTGAATTCTTAGATGTTTGATAAGATGTTATTTCACAAAAAAACATTTCCCACATTCAGAACAGGAAATGGCTTCTTTCATGTGTGAGTTTTTAGATGTCTAAAAAGATTTGATTTCTGAGTAAAACATTTCTTACATTCTGAACATGAAAATGGCTTTTCTCCTGTGTGAGTTCTTAGATGTGTGATAAGATGTGATTTCACAGAAAAACATTTCCCACATTCTGAACAAGGAAATGGCTTCTCACCTGTGTGAATGCTTTGATGTCTAACAAGATCTGTTTTCTGAGTATAACACTTCTCACATTCTGAACATGAAAATGGCCTTTCTCCTGTGTGAATTCTTAGATGATTAACAAAACTCGATTTGTCAGTAAAAAATTTCCCACATTCTGAACATGAAAATAGGTTAACTCCTGTGTGAATTCTTTGATGTGCAACAAGATTTCCATTCTGACTAAAACATTTCCCACATTCTGAACATGAAAATGGCTTCTCACCTGTGTGAATTCTTTGATGTTCAACAAGATTTCCATTCTGACTAAAACATTTCCCACATTCTGAACATGAAAATGGCTTCTCTCCTGTGTGAATTCTTTGATGTATAACAAGATTTAAATTATGTCTAAAAAATTTCCCACATTCTGAGCATGAAAATGGCTTCTCTCCTGTGTGAATTCTTTGATGGCTAACCATACTTGATTTCTGATAAAAACATTTCCCACATTCTGAACATGAAAATAGCTTCTCATCTGTGTGAATTCTTTGATGTTCAATTAGCTTTCCATTCTGACTAAAACATTTTCCACATTCTGAACATGAAAATGGCTTCTCTCCTGTGTGAATTCTTTGATGTGGAACAAGATGTGATTTCCGAGTAAAACACTTCCCACATTCTGGACATGAAAATCGCTTTTCCTTATTTTGTTTAACAGACTGAGATGAATCTTTAGGTCGGACTTGTATAACAGGATGAGATGAGAGATCTTGGCTGTGAAGGGCTGAGGGTGTATCTGGGATAATGGAATGTTCTTCATATGTATCTTGTGTGATATCATCATCTGCTTTATAATCTGAAGATATAAGATTCTCCTCTGATCTCCTGGTACAGTCATCTGTGAAAAATACAGTCATATTTTTAAGCAATAATCTTAACCCCTTAATGACCCAGGACATTTACATTTTTGCTTTTAAGAGACATATGGGGAGATTTATTAAGACCTGAGTAGAGGAAGAGTGGTGCAGTTGCCCATGGCAACCAGATTGCTTCTTTTATTTTAACCACTTAAGGACCTAGGGCGTACCTGTACGCACGTGGGAATTTCGGTCCCCGCCACGCACCGGGCAGGGACCGGACCGGGGTGAATGCCGATATTTATCAGCAGGCACCCCATGCAAATGCCCAGGGAGTTCCTGAGACACACTCCCCCCATCGATGTCGGCGATAGCTGCAAATCGCCAGTGAATTCACACCGGCGATTTTCTGCAATTTTGGGTCATACTGGTCTCCGGTGACCCAGAAAATAAGGGGGTTCAGGGTTGTCAAAGACACCCAGGATCCCCCTGAAGGGATAGGAGTGAGGTGGCAGGGGCGCCACCCCTCCTTTCTCTGCTATAGGTCGTTCAAAATCGGCGACTAATAGAAGATCGGGGGGGGGGGGGGGTGTTTAACGTTCGGTTCCACCGTTCTGCCCACCCACAGTAGGCCGGGCAGAATGGGGAAACGGACGAGGACCGGCGCCGAAGTCCACTTACCCATAGGAAGCATGCTGCGGCGATGCAGCTCCCTGGATCCTACGGAAGCCGGTGAGTTGTCTAGCAACCTCTGGAGGGCTACAGTTTGGAGATCACTATACACTAAAATGCTGGTGTTACCCTAAATTTTTCATTTTCACAAGGGAAGATTTGTAACCCCATTTCTTCTGAGTAAGAACATACCCCATATATGGATGTAAAGTTCTCTGAGGGTGCACTACAATGCTCAGAAGAGAAGAAGCGCCATTGGGCTTTTGAAGAGAAAGTTTGTCCGGAATTGAAGGCCACGTGTGTTTACAAAGCTCCCATAGTGCAAGAACAATAGACCCCCCCACATGTGACCCCATTTTGGAAAATACACCCCGCACGTATTGTAATAAGGGGTGCAGTGAGCATTTACTCCCCACAGGTGGTCCGTGAAAATGAAAAATTTAATTTTTCATTTGCACAGCCCTCTGTTCCAAAGATCTGTCAAACGCCTGTGGGGTGTAAATAATGACTGCACCCCTTATTAAATTCTGTGAGGGGTATAGTTTCCAAAATGGGGTCATATGTGGGGGGGGGGGCTTTGTAAACGCACATTGCCCCAGACTTCCATTCCAAACAAATTCACTCTCCAAAAGCTCAATGGCACTCCTTCTCTTATGAGCATTGTAGTTCGCCAGCAGAGCACTTGACGTCCATACATGGGGTATTTCCAAAAATGGGGTTATAAATTTTGGGGGTAATTTTCCCCTTTTACTCCTTGTAGAAATTTACAATTTGGGGAAAAAAACAGAATTTTAGTGAAATTTTTTTTTTTTTTCTTTTTACACATCCAGCTTAAACAAAAAGTAGTGAAATACCTGTGAGGTGTTAAGGCTCACTGTACCCCTTTTTACGTTCCTTGAGGGGTGTAGCTTCCAAAATATTATGCCATGTGTTTTTTTTTTTTGCTGTTCTGGCACCATAGGGGCTTCCTAAATGCGACGAATTGATCACACTGGGTTTAACTTCTGAGACCTGATGCAATCTGAAGTTATTAAGCAGGGGAGGGGGCGGCATGTTCCGCAACCCTGCGAAGTATGGTGTGTTTTAACTTTCATTTTTAAATCCCCCGCAGAGAGCCCTGAGTGGTCGGTACCGAGAAGCCAATCAGGGTTCCCAGCTGGGTTTTTAACCCCTTAAGGACCAGGCCATTTTACACCTTAGGACCAGAGCGTTTTTTTTGCAAATTTTTTGCACATCTGACCAAAGAGCTTCTAACTTTGAAGCTCTCTACTTGTAAAGGAAAATGGATATTCCAAATACATTTTATTTTTATTCACAAATACAATATGTCCAATTTATGTTGGCATCATAAAATGGACATATTTTTACTTTTTGAAAAAATTAGAGGGCTTCAAAGTAGAGCAGCAATTTTCAAAAATTTCATGAAAATTGCTAAATCTGAAGGGACAGATGTTACAGAACTACAACTCCCAGCATGCCTGGGCAGTCTAGGCATGCTGAGAGATGTAGTTTGGCAACATCTGGAGGGCTACAGTTTGGGCACCACTGTAACAGTGGTCCACAAACTGTGACCCTCCAGATGTTGCAAAACTACAACTCCCAGCATGCCCAGACAGCCTTTGGCTGTCTGGGCATGCTGGGAGTTGCAGTTCGGCCTTCCTAGTGGTTGCCACAGTAAAAATCACTTTACTTTCAGTTTCATTTCTCCCCCCCACCGTCGATTCCCTACCTGAGCCGGGATCTCCGGTGAATATCTGCGATGATTGCCGGGCCCCACGAGTCTTCTCCTCCAGGTACCGGCCTCCATGTTCTCCCCCCGTTCTGCCTGACATCCAGGGGTGGGCAGAACGGGGGGTTTCCATGGCAACCCACCGTCCTGTTCTGCCATTGGTCAGAATCAGTTCAGAATCAGCACTGCGACCTCACTCCTCCCCTGCAGGATGCTGAGGCCTGTCACTGACAGGTCCGAGCATCCCTATTTTCCGGGTGATCGGGTCACCAGAGACCCGATCAGCCCGGAATAGGAGAAAATTGCATGTCTGTATTGACATGCGATTTTCTGCGATCGCCGACATGCGGGGGTCCCGGGACCCCCCTCGGCATTTGCACGGTATGCCTGCTGAAAGATTTCAGCAGACATGCCGTTCCAATCTCTGCCCGGCGCGCGGCAGAGACCGGAAATACAACAGAAGGTTCTCTAACGTCCTTGGGCATTAAAGCCCAGGTAGCGGGGACGTTCCAGAACGTCCTATGTCCTAAAGAGGTTAAAATTAACATTGTGAGTGGCAGTGGGGGCCATATATATATATATATATATATATATATATATATATATATATATATTATTTATTTATTAAAAGTGCTGTGGGTGGCAAGATATATAGCGCTGCAGGCGCTCTATATCTAGCCCCCCAACGCTTTTATAATATGCCCCCCACAGCGCATTAATAAAGATATGACCCCGCCAGCGCATATATATATATATATATATATATATATATATATATATATATATATATACATACACACAGTGATCCCTCAACTTACAATGGCCTCAACATACAATAGATTCAACATATGATGGTCTTTTCTGGACCATCGTAACTTGAAACCAGACTCAACATACAATGCTACAGACAGTCCAGATCTGTGACACGTGTCAATGGCTGGAAGAACCGACCAATCAGAATGGGCATTTCACTGGTAAAACCCCTGTATTAGTGCGTGCATGTAGTACTGAAGCGCATGCACTGAATTCCTGTCTGGTAGCGCCCCCTACAGTACAGGGAGGTATTACGTGTTCTGTACTACTCTTTACCTGTGCCAGGGTTAGCTGCTCCTTTGGACACCAAGTAAGGGCGGCTTCATTTTACTTTTTTAGGACATTGCGTGTACTGTACAGGACCCTGAAGAAGCCTCCGTCCTCTACATAGACCAGTGTTTCCCAACGAGGGTGCCTCCAGCTGTTGCAAATCTACAACTCCCAGCATGCCCGGACAGCCAAAGACTGTCCGGGCATGCTGGGAGTTATAGTTTCTCAACAGCTGGAGGCACCCTGGTTGGAAAACACTGATATAGACAGTGATTTACAGCTCCCAGCAGATCTTTCTTACTATTATAATTTTATATGTAAGGATTTGCTTTATCTGTATTAGTTATCTACTTATTTTTCTTTAATCCTCACTTTTTCCTATTTTTAGATTACATTTTGAGGCTTCAGAACCAATTACCAGGTTTCCATAGAGTTATGGTCTCAACATACAATGGTCGTCCTGGAACCCATTAATATTGTAACTTGAGGGACCACTGTGTGTGTGTGTTATATATATATAGGAGAATGTGAACGAGTGGAGGCAGCCCTGGAGGGGGGTGACCCTGACCGGGTACGCGGCTCTGGTGAGGCAGAGCGGCCACTCCGGGAACGTCCTCTGGAGGAGCGACGTCTGTGATCAGATGATACGGGGGGGCGAGACCCACGGGGGAGCGCCCACGTCTACCTAAAGACTCAATGTAAGAGTCAGAAGAAGCACCCCTAGTACGCTTGTGAGAGTGTGAGGCTTGTGGAGAAGAGGAGCGGGACCCTCTAGAGGGCCGGCGCAGGGCAGACCTCTTCAAGGCAGACACCACGTCACGGGAGGCCACCGAACGGGAGACTTGAGTCAAGTCAGCCATATACTGGGATAGGAAGAAACCCAGACTGGATGGGCGGCTGAATCCATCGGAACTGTAAGAGCATCCGGGGGAGCTAGGGGGTCTGGGGGAGCAGTGGAGCAGGCTGAGCCAGTGGCTTCAGCAGAACCAGGCATTTTGGAATTACATGTCATACAGACAAAATAGGAGACGAACAGTGCAGTTGTCTGTTTGGAGGGAGGAACAGTTCTGTGTCCCCTGTGGCAGCTGCTGTGATGAAACTCCGCTCTATGTAGACAGAGAGGAGAACAGACTAGCCAATAGCCGGAGAGGGGCCTGCCTGGAGCAGGGGCACTGTCTGATTGGCCCCTGCCACCTGCATCGCGCGCACAGCGCTGATTGGAGGACGATTCGCGCGTCCAGTAAGCTCCGGCGGCCCTGTGGGCGGAGCTATAGCGCTCCGGCCGCTGGAATGCCGATGAAGAAGAATAATAATTGCGCCCGCTCCTTGCCCTGAGCGCACATGTCGTCCGCATATGCGCTCGCAGGGAAGTGAGCGGGCAAGACTGATATGCGTCGGCAGCAGTCTGCTGCCGATGTGAAAGTAAGTCGGTGCTTCATGCGCCCGTACAGTACAACTGCCGCGGCTGTCAGGCCCATAGTAACACACACGAGTGCATAGAAAAAACTAAGCCATTCATCCCAATATGCCACTGCTCTCCCTAGTATAATAAAGATTAAGCCCCTAGCACAGGCCAGCCCCATTAGACCCTGAAAGGTGGGCCAAAAACTGAGGGTCTCCAGAGGTTGCGAGTCAGCACCTATGGAAGAAAGGAATATATATATATATATATATATATATATACTCACCTCAGTCAGAAGAACTTACCTAATGGAGTCTTCTGTGGAGTCTTCAGTCAGCTTTTTTTCACCTGCATCACGCCGAGCTACCATGTGCGAGCGAGGCGAGCAGGGAAATAGGGTGACCCGGACCCATGAAGTACAACACCAGGCGCTGACCGTTGGCGAGAGGGGGTGAATAGCGCATATACGCAATGTCTGTGCCCCCTCAATCGCAATGGGGAAACAGTGAGCCGCAGTTCCTGAGTCCCCACCTGAAAACATGAAAGAAAAAGGAATAAAAAACTAAACACATTCCCTAACTAGAAAAATAATAAAACAGAAGACCTAGTCTGGAGAATTCCAGCCCATGTCCACCTCCTTCAGACACTAAGCTAAAAATGATTAGCTCAGGGCCTGGAGGCGGGTATATCCTGCTGGGAGGAGCCGACTTCTTTGTTGCCATAGTGTCACACCTCCTAGAGACAGCAGCATACACATGGTCTGTGTCCCCCAATGGAGCCGATAAAGAAATTACTTTTATAAAAAAGCGATCAAAAAGGTCACATATACACAAATGTGGTACCAAAACAAACTAGATATCATGGCACAAAAAATTAGCCCTCACACATCCCTGAATACAGAAAAATAAGAAAGTTAGAGGTGGTCAAAATAGGGCAATTTTTAACATACATATTTTATAAAAATAAAAGTTTGAGACTTTTTAAAAGCAGAACAATAATAGAAATTTATGTAACCATCAGGATCATTTTAAACGTATAGACCCAGAGAATAAAGAAAACATGTAATTTTTACCACAAAGTGTACAGCGTGAAAACGAACCCCCCCCCCCCCCCAAATTTGCTAAATTATGATTTTCGTTAAAATTTCCTTACACAAAAAATAATTTTTGGGGTATACCATACATTTGTGTGTAAAATGAATGATGTCATTATAAAGTGAAACTGGTCACACAAAAAACAAAGCCCTCATATGGATCTGGGAATGGAGATATAAAAGAGTTATGAAATTTAGAAGGCGAGGAGGAAAAAATGAAAACGCAAAAATAAAATTGGCTGTGTCCTTAAGGTCAAAATGGGCTGGGTCCTTAACGGGCTATATAAATGTGCTGGCGGGGTCATATGTTTATTAATGCGCTGCGGGGGGTATATATAAATGCGCCGGCGGGGGTCATATCTTTATTAATGCGCCGGCGGGGCTAGATATATAGGCTATATGTCTGCCCCCCCCCCCCTGCAGCACTATATATCTTGCCACCCACAGCGCTTTTAATATACATATGGCCCCCACTGCCACTCACAATGTTCATTTTAAAACCCCCGCTGGGAGCCCTGATTGGCTCCTCAGTACCGGCTATTCAGGGTTCCCCGCGGGGGATTTAAAAATGAAAGTTAAAACACACGATACATCGTGGGGTTGCGGAGCATGCCGCCCGCTCCCCTGCTTAATAACTTCTCATCGCATCGGGTGTCAGAAGTGAAACCCGTTACGATCAATCCCTCCGCATGCTCAGAAGTAACAACGGATATTATAAACCAGGTGCAAACGGATGACATAAAGGCTCATCCGTTTGCCATAGACTCCAATGTTAAAAATAACGGCCTTTAATTTACCCGTTTCTTGTGACGGAAGAAAAATTTGTGCATGTGCCGTTTTTTCTTCCATCACAACTAACGGCCGTTATTCAAGACGGGCTATAACGGGTCATAACAGAAAATAAAAAAAACCCACAGACTTGAATGGGATTGTGTAACGGCCGTTTAACATGGCGTTTCTATCGGACATTTGTAACGGATCTTTTAACGGAACAAATTTATAGCATGAAAGCAGCCAAAGAAAAAAAAAAAAACATGGAAAAAAACAGAAAAAATGCAAAATGATATGTGAACACAACTTTAAGGAGGGGTATAACAACTATATACCCTGATCCCACAGACATAGCAGCAGCAGACAGGAGCAGGGAGGGGAGGTGTGTAACTTCTATACATTCTGATCCTATAGTTACAGCAGCAGAAGTATACAGATAGAGATGGAAGGGAGAGGGTGTATAACTCCTATATATCCTGATCCCATGTGGACAGCAGCAGCAGTACACAGATAGAGCTGGAGGGGAGCTTTATAACTCCTATATATCTTGATCTCATAGAGATAGCAGCAGCAGTACACAGATAGAGCTGGAGGGGAGCTGTATAACTCCTATATATCTTGATCCCATAATGATAGCAGCAGGAGTATACAGATAGAGCTGGGAGGGTTCTGGGAGCGAGCAGGAGAGATCTGCTATGTGATGATGTCATCCTGAAGTTCACAGGAAGTTAGCTGATCTAGGACTGACCACTACCTCTGACATATTAAGTAATGTCATTTTCTGTGGGTCAGGCTGATTACATGACTCAGTTACAGTAATGAAACACATGGATCCAGCTGTGCTGGAATGAAACAAATTGTGGTGTAGGGCTAGTAATGGTGAGTGTGCACAATATGGGGGGGGGGGGGGAAACCTCCTCCACCCTTCTGGCCATCTTCTCCCAGAACACAGCACCCCCTCCACATTGAGGTGCAGCCCGTCCCAACGGTAGAGCCTGTATACGACAGAGAGGTCAGACCAGTTCTCCATGAACCCAAACCCCTCCTTCCTACACCAGCTTCTGAGCCACTTGTTTACCTCCCTAATCTCCCGCTGCCTCTCTGGTGAGGCTCGTGGTACAGATAATATTTCAGAGAATATTACCTTGGAGGTCCTCACCTTCAGCTTACGGCCTAAGTCCCTGAAATCATTTTTAAGGACATTCCACCTACCTCTTACTTTGTCATTGGTGCCAATGTGTACCATGACTGCTGGGTCTTCTCCAGCCCCTTCCAGCAACCTGTCAACTTGAGTGCCAGGAAGACAACACACTGTTCGGTGATCCTGGTCTTTGTGACAGATCGCCCTGTCTGTCACCCTAATAACAGGGTCCCCCACCACTAGAACCTGTCTGGCCTGCCCTGCACTCCTCTCCTCCTTCCATCTTTACTGGAGCAGACACCCCCTGGTGGTCAGAGGCAGTGACTTGCTGCAGCATCGCTAACTCAGAACTAACATCCCCTCATCTGCCAACTGGGAAAACTTGTTGGGGTGTAAGATCAGGACTAGCCTCCCTGACACTTCTCCATCTACCCCATTTTCTAACTATAACCCAGCTAGCTGACTGTCCTGCACCTCCATCCCACTATCCTCCCCACCTCTACCCCACAGAGTGCCCGCTCAGTACCCAGCAGACTCCTCTCCATGTTGTCAATACATCTCAGTCTTGCCAGATGCTCCTCAGGATCCAGGATCTGGGCTTCCAAATGAACAACCCACACAACAATATGCACCCTCCAACTTCTGTTCAAGGATTGTATACATTGACCAAGATGTACACTGGATAGCATTGTCAAACATGGAGTCAGTGTAGGGGGCACAGGAGGGGTATAATATCAGTCCGGGGGCACAGCAGGGGTTGCTCCCTGTCCCCATTGGGGATCACAATGTAAATTCCTAATTCACCTATCAGTATGTCTTTGGAGTGTGGGAGGAAACCAACGCAAACAAGAGGAGAACATACAAACTCCTTGTAGATGTTGGTCTTGGTGGCATACTAGCTGTACACTAGGGCTCTGCAGACCATATAAGTGATTACAGATACATCCAGTGACTCTTTTCTATCTGGCCCAGACAGCCATGAAGACTTTTCCTGGTCAAAACTTGTCTCTGCGGAATCTGCAGACAAAAATGTTGTGTTCCTTTATCCAGCACAATCCCCACCACTTTACATATCTGTATTGCCCCACACAGTAATAGTTCCCACTTTGAGCACCAATATAGTAGTTAGGTCCCTTCTGTGCCCCCATACTGCCCCCAGTATTTTGCCTCAATACTGCCACATTTAGTACTTAGGCCCCCTCGGTTCTCGCCTATAAAGTAGTTGGCCCCCATATAGTAGTAGCCCAATGAAAAAAACAAATACTTTTCTCTAATCATTTTTCCGCAGCTACCGACGCTCTGCTCCCCGCGGCTCCAACTCTCTGAGCTCCCTATACAGACAGCGCCATACAGAGATGCTGCCCACACCGGAAGTCATGGCTGCAGAGTCAGGACGGAGCCACCAGTGTAACACATACACAATCGATAGCCACGCTTGTTGGGGGATCAGGGACATGTGTCCCCTGAAGATCAGCTCACAGTCACGCCCCCTTTCCACTGCGATCCTTACGTCCTGCACATAGGTATATTTCATGTCTATATTCCAGCTGTATTCTGCATCCATATTATAAATGTGTTATCTTCTATAACTGAGTCACAGGTTTGGCTGAATGGAGGAACATACAGCAGAAAAGAGACAGGACACAGAGCTTAAAGAATTCCACAATACATTGTTGCTGCCGCTGACTGAGTAGAATCTGTTCCCTGCATTTAGTGGTTACTACTCACCTGGATGGTTTCCTGTAGGAATGTCCTCCTTATACTGCTCATCACCACTCACATCTGTCTCCTCTTCTTCTTCCTTTATATCTTTAGCATTAAAATAGATTGGATCTTTCCCTGTAGGAATTTTCTCCTTATACTGCTCATCACCGCTCCAATCTGTCTCCTCTTCTTCTTCCTTTATATCTTTAGCATTAATATAGATTGGATCTTTCCCTGTAGGAATGTTCTCCTTATACCGCTCATCACCGCTCCAATCTGTCTTTTTAACATTAATATTGTTCATATCTTCTCCCTGAATGATAAGATGTGGAAGAAATATTGTAAAAGTCTTCAGACAGTAAAAGTCATGTTGAATGTTTTATATGAGCAGAAAAGATCATTAAAAGGGGTATTCCAGGGCAAAACTTTTATTTATATATCAACTGGCTCCGGAAAGTTAAACAGATTTGTAAATTATGGGAAAAAAAATATATATATATACCAGTCCTCAAGAACACTCGGGATATAGAATGTAAGAAAAGAGATGGTGGATCTAATCAGGATTTAATTTATTGTATATAGATATGTCAATAGCCAATCACTCTGCAGGGCCCTTGCAGGAATGAATTGGTAATTGTTCAATAAAATAGATAAAAGATGTAGGTATAAAAATACAAGTAAAATAAAACAGAGAATGCACCAATTATCATAAATCTCAGCGATCTCAGCACACCGTGATGTCCTGTAAGGTAGCAATACTCACGGGCAGCGATTTCAGCAGACCGCGATGTCCTGGAAGTGAGGAGAGCTTTATGCAGTGCCGGTCCAGGTCGTAGCTGGGGTGAGTGGTTCTCCGGTGGGCTGTGAGTGTCCTGGGCTGGCACGGAGGGGCGTCCGGCCTGAGGAGGATGCTTCCAGGAACTCTGCCGTCCGGGGCTGTGAATGGAGGCATCATCACATTATTGAAACATGTATATTTACCCTCTATATATATCCATTTCACACTTAATTCATATCTTAACTATATATGCATTTATATACATATACAAATCCATAGATAGTTCATTATATCCCTCTCTTTCTCTTTTTATTTTACTTACTCTATTTGGATCCATTTCTGTTTTTATACCCAACTTGAACTAGCCAGGCTCCATGGTTTAGTAGCCACCCCCAATCAACATGACATCACTACATGTTAGACCTTATAAATATAGACCCCATCACTGGGCATACATACTTTATTGTCACTGAAGAAAAGGCCCGCAGGCCTTGAAACGCGTCTGTCTCTTAAAAGCACCTTATCATCCAAGAGACTATACCCACATATTGTGGCTAGCAACTGCTGGATGCCCACAGAACTGAGATCACTGCAACACGCGCGCAGCTAGCGCATCATTCACACACGCAGCTGCCTCCATTCACAGCCCCGGACGGCAGAGTTCCTGGACACGTCCTCCTAAGGCCTCCTAAGGCCCCTCCGTGCCAGCCCAGGACACTCACAGCCCACCAGAGAACCACTCACAACAGCTACGACCCGGACCGGCACTGCATACAGCTCTCCTCACTTCCAGGACATTGCGGTCTGCTGAAATCGCTGCCTGTGAGTATTGCTACCTTACAGGACATCACGGTATGCTGAGATCGCTACCTGTGAACATCGCTGCTTGCCAGGATCATTAACAGCCGAGAAGGAGGGTGAGTGGTGCTGTGCACCGATACTATCCATCCCACGATTGCAACAAAACCGCTGCTACAATTGCTGTGAATGTTACTATTGCTACAATTTAGGATTTTCCTAGTGTATGACGGAAAATATAGATTTTATAAAGACAGGAGGCGAGTATCAATTGCATATTCTTTCTTTAATATGCCCAATAGCAGAAAAAACAAATGTAACATGAGTCTAAAATGGAAGAAAAAAGATGCAGGTCACTTAGCAACCTGACCGCACCCCTTCCAACATCTCCACCAATCCCTTCCGGGCTTGCTCCATAAAAGACAGTGTTGCCTCCGCCTCCTCCTCTTTCTTGATGCTGAAAACCACGGACTGTAACCAACATTCAAAACGAAGCCGAGAACCAAAGTCGTCTTCGAACGGTGAAGACACAACTGCACATCATGCGCCCCAACTTGACCGCGATCTCCAAACGAACATCGGATCATTCAACCGAAGAAACTGAAGGTGATGACCCACACCTCGCAGGCCTGCCAGACAATCCTCTCAGTATCCTAGAAAAGAAAAAACACACACCATAACAGGGAGGGCACAAAAACATCGGGGGGGATGATACTCGCCTCCTGTCTTTATAAAATCTATATTTTCCGTCATACACTAGGAAAATCCTAAATTTTATGGCAGACAGGAGGCTCGTATCAATTGCAAGTTCAAAGCAAAAAATAATAGAATAATCAAGGCAAACATTACAGTACTGACATAGCGATATGAGATTCAGGTCTAAAATAATAATTGCGGAAAGTCTCCTCCGAAGACCAATCTGCCGCTTTCAAAATATCAGACAAAGAACCTCCTGCCTGAGCTACTTTAGTAGCCATGGCCCCCCTGGTAGAATGTGCCCGGAAGAGAGACACATCCACTCCTGCTATAGCCATCGTCAGTTTCACCCAACGCGCCAGAGTCGGGGAAGAAACCGGAAAATATGGCGCACAAAATTAAATTAACAACTGAGAGAACCGCGGAGAACGAAATGACTCTGTTCTGCTCTCATATTCCTTCAAACACCGCACTACACAGTTTGGGATGAGAAGGAAACAGTGGATAGAACACAGTGCGCAAATTCGTCTTAGTATGTCTAGTAATAGAAAAATTCACCCCATGAGGGGTAAACTGCCTCCTGGAGATGTCTAAAGCGCGTACATCTGAAACACGCTTAATAGACACCAGGCACAACAGCAGTAATTTTATATGACAATAGCTTGAGTGACAACGTACCCTTATCCTCCCAAGAAGAAAACATGCGATGCACCATAGACACGTCCCACGTGGCTAAATAACGTGGAGTCGGAGGACGTTTAAACCTAATTCCCTTCAGAAGACGGCAAACCAGTGGGTGTTGCCCCACCGGCACACCGTCCATTGGGACGTGTTGTGCTGATATCGCAGACCTATAGACATTAATGGTTCTATAAGCCTTTCCAGCATCGAACGCTTCCGACAAAAAATTTAACACTCCGTACACAGGGGCTTGAACGGGATCCATTTGCCGTTGTGAGCACCAATGAACCCATAATCCCCAGGCCGATCGGTAAGCCGATCTGGTACTCGGAGCCCAAGCCTCGCACATGAGGTCTCTAGTTGATCTTGATAATCGTCTATCAACTCCTGGCGACCCGAAATCAGCCAGGCCACTAAAGGCAACTGACCCGACAACACCAGTGGATGCAATTCCCCTGTCGGATTGCGAAGAAGTTCGGGGAAAGGGGGACAAATCCTCGGACAATCTATGATCATCCCCAATATCTGAGGAAACCACGATTGGGTCGGCCACCATGGGGTGATCAACACCAACGTCGCCCTCTGTGCTTCCGCCTGCCATAATACTCTGGGTATCATGGCAAACGGCGGAAACGCATACAGCGTGTCCTGAGGCCAAACCTGTCTGAACGCATCCGTCGCCAGCGCCTCCGGGTCTGGCCTCCAACTGAAGAACCTGGGAACCCGGCAGTTGAGTCGGGACGCAAATAAATCCAGACTCAAAGGACCCCATAACTCCCGAATGGCACGAAAAACTGTGAGATGCAGTGTCCAATCACTGCCATCCACCAAATGCCTGGAGTTCCAATCCGCCACAGAGTTGGACACTCCTGGCAGATACTCTGCTTGAAGAACTATATTCCTCACCAGGCAAAACAGCCAGAGTTCCTTTGCAATGTCCGTCAACCTCTGGGATTTCGTGCCCCCTAAACGGTTGACGTACTGCACCGCTGTGATGCTGTCCATGCGTAACAATCCGCAACAATCCGCCCTGTGAGACACAAAGCTTTTGAGAGCAAACGAACCCGCGAGCAGTTCCAAGCAGTTGATGTGCAACTGAGATTCTGCTGGAGACCATTTGCCCCCTGTAGCTGAGGACCCGCACCGGGCACCCCATTCGCTCATGCTGGCGTCTGACTCCAAGATAATGTCCGGTTTGGAGTTGAAGATCGTTCTTCCATTCCAGTCGTGGACGTGTCGGAGCCACCACAACAGTTCCTCGCGAGCTTCCTGCGACAGTGGAACCTGATCCGCGTACGTCAGGCCTCCCGCCAAGTGACTGATCTTCAGTCTCTGCAGCGCCCTGTAATGCAGGGGCGCCGGAAAAATCGCCTGAACTGAGGAGGACAGTAGGCCCACAATGCGGGCCACCGCCCGAAGAGACACCAATTGTTTTCAGAGCAACAATCTGATCTCCCTGCGCAGCACCACAAGTTTCTTGTTCGGCAAGCTCAAAGTTGCCGATCGGGTATCCACTCGAAACCCCAGAAACTCCATTATTTGTGCCGGTCTGAACACCGACTTCTTTTCGTTGACCAGGAACCCCAGGGCTGTAAGAAGAGTGATTGTCCACTCTACATGCAACATGGTCTGATGCACTGACCTGGCCATAATCAATATATCGTCTAGATATATGATCAGTCGAACCCCCCAGCTTCTTAAAGCTGACACCACCGGTCTCATGAGCTTGGTGAAGCACCAAGGGGCCAACGACAGCCCGAACGGAAGGCAGGTAAACGCCCATTTCTGACCTTCCCACAGAAATTGGAGAAAGTGTCGGGAAGAAGGGTGAACCGGTACCTTAAGGTACGCGTCCTTCAAATCTATCTTCGCCAACCAATCGTTCGGGAGCAACAGGTCCCTCAGGAGGTGAATGCCCTCCATTTTGAAATGGCGATACAAAACACACTCGTTTAAGCTTTTTAGGTTTATAACCGGTCTGTATCCTCCATCCTTCTTCTTCACGAGAAAAATGTTGCTGAGGAAACCAGGGTCGTCCATCGCCACGGGACGAATAGCATTTTTGGCATAGAGATCTGTGATCTCCGTGCAAATTAAGGCTCTGTCGGAGTTTGAGAAAAAAATGCGTCTTGGCCGACGCCTTTGAAGCGGGGGCGTTACGAATTCTATAACATATCCCCTCACCGTCTGAAGAACCCACGGGTCTGATGTAATCAGGGACCAAGCGTGGGAAAAATATCTCAGTCTGCCCCCCACAGGAACATTCATTAACGGAATGTCGATTCGGCCTACCTGTGGATCTTCCTCTAGGGAAACCTCGAGAACCTCCTCGAGCCCTCCAGGGCCGACCTCTGGATGGAAAGAAAGGAGTAGCGGGAACTGTGGCGGCGACCGCCTGCACCTGTGGCCTCTCTTGTACATAATGTACTGGACCCCTATTGTGGGGTCTGAAATAGGATCCTCGGCCGGAAGGGCGACCCCTACCCCTTCCAGCCTTCCCGAAAACCTTGGCGGATTTCTTTAAAGAGGATTGTGCCTTATCCAGGCTTGAAAAGAGACTCATGAATTTGTTAATGTTCTTGATGAGCGAATCTCCGAAGAGAAGGCCCTCAGCAGATGGGCCTGGTTCCTCTGTCGCAAGATGGGTCAATTGAGGATCCAATCTCATCAAGACAGAGCGGCGTCTCTCAGATGACATGGCCGTATTGGCATTACCGAGCAGGCATGTGGCTCTGAGAGCCCAACCTCTCAATACCTCCGCGTCCACTTGCGTACCCGCGGCCACCGCCTGCTCCGCCATGTTCAGGATCTTCGTCAACGGACCTAATAAATCGAGCAGTTTATCCTGCACCGATTTAAAGGACCTATCCAACCCCTTACTAGGGTTTTTGCCCGATTTCAGCAGGTATTTTACCAAGATCGGGTCGAGCTCTGGGGTCACCGCCACCTTATTGGTGACTGAAGGACGGGGACACTCAGACCTGAGCTTGTTCCTGTTACCCATGTCCAGGGGTTTTCTCAGCCATGCCTCGATGTATTTAGCGACATGAGGAATCTGTGTCCATTCACCTGACCGCGGATGCTTGATAGCCTCCGGGTCGAAGAAAGGGACTCCCTGAGAGTCCAAAACGGCATTGACGGAAACGTCTTCAGTGTGAGAAGAACCAGAGGGTTGAACCTCATCCCCGTCACAACCGTCATCCTCCTCGCTATCAAAAACGGAATGATCAAAATCATCCGAAACCGTTTCGGACTCTGAATCCGACCTATTCACATAGGAATCAGGCTTAATCCGCTTAGCGGATCGTTTAACCCGGCTAGCATCAACTTCCTCCCGGGGGAAGGGTCTTTTGCCCGTAAACGGGTTGCTGCCCTCAGGCAAAGGGTCAGCTGAAAGAGATTGGCCACCTCCCAATGGGGTTGGCAACATAGCAGAGGCCGCTGCGTCGGTACAATGGTAACTCTTCCGGGACGACTTCCCGGGTCTCAATGAGCCAGAAGGGCGAGTCTGCTCTGAGGAACCTGCCAGCACTAAAGGTGGTAGGATAGTCACGTCTTGGCGAGATTGAGATATAGCCATAGATACAGATCGGGTAATGGTATCATTAACTGTTGTCATAGCGGCTGCTAGGGCGGTATGTACCGACCTGTGGACCAGTTGCTGAATTTGCTCAGCGGACATGCGATCCTGGTCATGCGAGCCGTTGGGGCCCTCCCCCATGGTCAAATCTAACTTTCCGTCTGTCATAGTAGTTAGTGAACGTAGGGAAACTACAGCAAAAACACGGGGCTGTGGAGACAAAAGATATATGTATACAATAAGTATAAACTTTAATACGGTATAGATAATAGAATTCAGTAAAACAAAAACATAGAAGTATAAATATATACACATAAATATAATATATATATATATATATATATATATATATATATATAAATAAAAATATGTATATACCCCTATACTCCCATGTGGCGTGATACAGGCCACCAGTAAAGAAAGGAGGGGAATCTGGGCAGATCCCTAATCAGGAGAGGGGGAGGGGCGCAGAAACTAACTGTAAACACCGGGGTACAAGAGACCCCACTGGTGGAACAGGGTGAGAGGACCAACAAAGTCCCCCTGTCCCCTGCAAATCCGGCACAAATATGCCGAGCTGCAGCAGGGGAAAAGGAAGAACAGATAGGCCGACGCGACTGCCGGACTCTAGGGGGGCGTGCCGTTCTTCCGCCCGAGATCTCGCGATACCAGCCGTGCTCCTGAGAAGTGGAAGCGTGCGCTGGCAGCGGAGAAGAGGGGCGGCGCAACCAGTTGGAGAAGACGGTGACGTCACCGGAGATGGCAGTATAGTAAAGAGAACGTGGGGACAATCAGTGAAGCGGGGCAGCGGGTACCCCGAACTAACCAGGTAAAAGGACAGGAGGTGCGGGCGTATGCAGTATCTACGCCAGAACCCAGAAGATAACTATATATATATATATATATATATATATATATATATATATATATATATATAGAGAGAGAGAGAGAGAGAGAGAGATAGAGATAGAGTAGAATAAAGAAAAATAGGAACTAAATAAAGAGTAGAAATAAAGAACAATAGGTAATGGGAATAAGGGAGTGGGGAGAAACCCCCAGATGTTCCCAAGAGAAAATATATAGAAAAATAGTGAACAATGAATAAACTTAATGCACAATTAGCACAATGGTACTTATCTGTCTACTGAGCAGAAAGAAAGAGGAGGAGGCGGAGGCAACACTGTCTTTTATGGAGCAAGCCCGGAAGGGATTGGTGGAGATGTTGGAAGGGGTGCGGTCAGGTTGCTAAGTGACCTGCATCTTTTTTCTTCCATTTTAGACTCATGTTACATTTGTTTTTTCTGCTGTTGGGCATATTAAAGAAAGAATATGCAATTGATACGAGCCTCCTGTCTGCCATAAAATTGACTACAGTAACTGACATGACTCAGAGGATTTCATAGGAGTTCACAGGAGGTCATTCATTCATTTATGAACTGCATTTCCTAAAGAGACACGTTGCTCACCACTGTAGTGGACATTTATGATAATTGGTGCATTCTCTGTTTTATTTTACTTGTATTTTTATACCTACATCTTTTATAGGGATGTAAGAAAAAATCGATTCCCGTGATTATCGCGATTTTTCACTTGCCGATACTGAATCGATTAAAAATATTTTTGAATCGATTCTTTTAGTGATGTGGAATTTGTATCTCCTGATCCCCGGAACTGCATGTCCCGGGCATCAGGAGATACAAGTTCCACATTTTGTCAGCCGGATCTGACGCGGCGGCGCTCTGGGTGTACGGAGCGGGCTCCGACTCCTGCCCGCTCCATACTCTGAAGCCCCCGGCTGTTCTCAGTAGCCGGGGGCCGCCGCTAATAGCCAGCATGCGGCGATCGCCGCGGCTGGCTATTAACCCTTTAGATCGCCGCTGTCAAAGCTGACAGCGGCGTCTAAAGGGATCTGTGAATGTTCCCTGGTGGGCTAGTGGGGTGGATCGCCCCCCGCAGCGCGATCGCGGGCGGGCGATCCACTATGGAGGTAGCCGGAGGGCTTACCTCTGCTTCCCTGCTCTCCGTGACTCTGTCATTGATAGAGCCTGGCTGGACCAGGCTCTATCAATGGATCGCAGATAAATGGAGTTCAATAGAACTCTATTCATCTGTCTGAGGAATCTAATGATTCCTAAAAGAAAAGACTAATAAAGTGTATAAAAAAAATAAGATAAAAATAAAGTTTTAATAAAAATGTAAAAGAATTTTTTTTTTAGACAGAATCGGGATATATCGCGATGTATCGTCACCTAGACGGTATCGCGATATATCGGGATTTATCGAATCGCCACACTGGTATCGCGATTCGAATCGAATCGCCAAATTCTTGGCGATTCACACCCCTAATCTTTTATCTATTTTATTGAACAATTACCAATTCATTCCTGCAAGGGCCCTGCAGAGTGATTGGCTATTGACATATCTATATACAATAAATTAAATTAAATCCTGGTTAGATCCACCATCTCTTTTCTTACATTCTATATCCCGATTGTTCTTGAGGACTGGCATATATATTATTTTTTTTCCCCCATTTTTTGATTAGGCCTGATTGGGTGAAGGCATCACCTTTAACCTCGAACACTTTCTCTTTACCGCTAAGTGAGATACACATTCTATTGTCCAGATTTGTAAATTACTTCTATTAAAAAATCTTAATCCTTCCAATAGTTATTAGCTTCTGAAGTTGAGTTGCTGTTTTCTGTCTAACTGCTTTCTGATGACTCACGTCCCGGGAGCTGTCCAGCTCCCATGGGGATATTCTCCCATCATGCACAGCTCCCGGGACGTGACATCATCATTGAGCAGTTAGACAGAAAACTTCAGAAACTAATAACTATTGAAAGGATTTAGATTTTTTAATAGAAGTAATTTACAAATCTGTTTAACTTTCCGGAGCCAGTTGATATATATATAAAAAAAAAGGTTTTGCCTGGAATACCCCTTTAAGTTTTTATCTGTACCGAATTTGTTTTAATGGGACTTTTCCCTCTTTTTCTTTTGTGCAAGACGTGACCAAAAATACGCAATTCTGGTATTTGAAATTATTTTTACGTTTCTGTCCTTGACCGTGCGTTTTCATTAAAGGAAATCTGTCACCAGTGTCACCTGCACCAAATTGTCGGTACCGACAGGTAGTGCAAGTGACACTGATGACAACGGTACTCACCTTGTCCCATTCCGTGGCGGGGATCTCCGGTAATTTTCTCCCTTAGCTCCAGCTCCGGGCACCTGGCTTGGGACACAGGCGGAGCTTAGTGACATCACCGATGCTGTTCTCTAGCAATGGGACCCAGCAGGGAGCAGCATCGGTGATGTCACTAAGCTCCGCCCATGCCCCAAGCTGGACCGGAGCTTAAGCTTAAGGGAGAAAATTACCGGAGATCCCCGCCACGGAACGGGACAAGGTGAGTACCGTTGACATCAGTGTCACCTGCACTACCTATAGGTACCGACAGGTTAGTGCAGGTGACACTGATGACAGATTTCCTTTAAAGGAAAACTGTCAGTCAGTTCACCCACACTAAACCCTCGCTACTCCAGACTTCTGTAGCGAGGGCCCGGCACATGCGCAGTTACACTGATATTCATCAGGATGTGAGAGCTACGTAAAATCTTCAAGCGCATGCACTCTGCAGACAGAACGCTGCACTCCGGGGGCATGTTACAGAAAATGAATATGCAAACCACAGGGGGTGG
This sequence comes from Hyla sarda, assembly GCF_029499605.1. Taxonomy (NCBI): domain Eukaryota; kingdom Metazoa; phylum Chordata; class Amphibia; order Anura; family Hylidae; genus Hyla; species Hyla sarda. The sequence continues at coordinate 609,730,941 of NC_079189.1, forward strand.
CTTAGGCCCCTTCCTCCGGGACCCAAAGAAATATGGATGCCAGGGGACCGCCTTCAAAGCGCTACTACAGAGAACTCAGCGGCCAGGGCACACACCCAGTATATTGGGTTCAGTGTGGGTGAACTGGCTGACAGTTTTCCTTTAACGTTTAATTTTTATTAGTTCGGACACTTACACATGAGGCCAGAGCTGGATTAACCTCTTCAGGGCATAAGCATACACCCTGCATCCCGAGTCCTTAAGGATGTGGGGAGTATGCATACGCCCGTGGAAATTCCGGTCCCCGCCGCTAGCCGGTTGGGGACCGGACCAGGATGCCTGCTGAAATCATTTAGCAGGCACCCCGGCACATCACCCAGGGGGGTCCTGAGACAACCCCCCCATGTCGGCGATCGCAGAAAATCGCATGTCAATTCAGACATGCAATTTTCTGCTATTCCGGGCTGATCGGGTCTCTGGTGACCCGATCACCCGGAAAATAGGGATGATCGGAGCTGTCAGTGACAGCCCAGATCATCCTGAGGGCTAGGAGTGAGGTCGCAGTGCTGCGATCTCCTCCTATCACCTGCCATTGGTCAGAACTGATTCTGACCAATGGCCGAGCAGGACAGTGGCCACCCCTGGATGTCGAGGGGAAGATGTGGAGAAGATGAAGGCCGTTACCTGGAGGAGAAGATGCCTGGGAACCGCTGATCTTCGCTGGAGACTGCAAAGATCCTGGCTCAGGTAGAGAAATGACAGTTGGGGGGGGGGGGGGGGGGGGTTAAACGAAAGTGAAAGTAAAGTGATCTTTACTGTGGCAACCACTAGGAAGGCCAAACTGCAACTCCCAGCATGCCCAGACAGCCAAAGGCTGTCTGGGCATGCTGGGAGTTGTAGTTTTGCAACATCTGGAGGGTCACAGTTTGGAGACCACTGTTATAGTGGTGCCCAAACGGTAGCCCTCCAGATGTTGCCAAACTACAATTCTCAGCATGCCTAGACTGCTCAGGCATGCTGGGAATTGTAGTTCTGTAACATCTGTCCCTTCAGATTTAGCAATTTTCAGTAGACATATTTTATTTGTGAATAAAAATAAAATTTATTTGGAATATCCACTTTCCTTACAAGTAGAGAGCTTCAAAGTTAGAAAAATGCAACATTTTCATGAAAGTTTTGGGATTTTTCACCAAAAAAAGGATGCAAGTAACGCCGAAAATTTACCACCAAAATAAAGTAGAATATGTCACGAAAAAAAACAATCTCAGAATCAGAATAGTCGGTAAAAGCGTTTTCGAGTTATTAATTCGTAAAGCGACGGTGGTCAGAATTGCGAAAAAGGGCTCAGTCCTTAAAGTGTAGCTCCCACCATCACTTTTTCTTTTTTCTGTCCCTGCCTATTACCCATCTATCCCTAACCCCCTCCCTGCCTTTAATTTTTTTTTTTTTTTACATATTAAAAATGCCTTTTTGTCTGCCTGGTAGTGTGCTCGGATTTGATGTGCAGGATTTTCTGGTAAAGATTTCAATGTAAGCTAAAAGACTGAATACAACTTTAAATCCTGCGCATCAAATCCTGCACATCAAATCTGCGCAGAATACTGTACCTAAGACCCCTAGACCCTAAAAGTACATTCACACGAGCGGATCCCCAGTGTATTTTACAATGCGGAACCGACGCTGAAGGACCTCTGTATGCTACTTTTACATGTGCCTGCTTGGAGCGGCAATACGCTGCTACGTGCAGACACACTGAAGCGATGTACCAGTCGCCGCACATGCGCGGTGTACTCGCACACATCGCGGCCACTCCCCCTGCTCTATGAGCTAAGCCAAGAGCTGCCGTGATGTGCAAGTATACTGTGCATGCGCGTGGCGGGTCGCACATCGCTGTGTGTCTGCTCATAGCAGCGTATTGCTGCTCCGAGCAGGCACATGTAAAGGCAGCATACAGAGGTCCTTCGGCGGCAGATGCGCAACGAAATACGCGATAGGGATCCGCTTGTGTGAATGTACCCTAAGGGTGCATTCACACGGGCGTATTTGTCAGCGTATTTGTCAGCGGATCCGCAGCTGCGGATCCGCTGACAAAGGCCCCTAAAGTGCTGCCCTCTTTGTGTCTGCTAATAGCAGCAATCCGCCACTACCAGCAGACACACTGTGAAGTGCGAGTCGCAGTGTATCCGCACATCCTGCACATCGCGGCCCCTCCCTCGGCTCCCTGAGCTACACAGAGAGCGGCCGCAATGTGTGCGAGTACACTGCAGGGTAACTCGCACATCGCAGTGTGTCTGCTGGTAGCGGCGGATTGCCGCTATTAGCAGGCACAAAGAGGGCAGCACTTTAGGGGCCTTTGTCAGCGGATCCGCAGCTGCGGATCCGCTGACAAATACGCCCGTGTGAATGCACCCTTAGGGTGCATTCACAAGTGCGTATTTTTGATGCAGATCTGCTGAAGATTTACTGCCCCATCACCTCAAGGGGTACCAAAATCTGCTACAGCAAATCTGCAGCAGAAAATACACACATGTGAACATACCCTAAGGGCTCACTCACACGAGTGGATTTAGCTGCAGATTTTCAGCTGCAAATTTTCAGCTGCTTATTTTTATACAGCTTTTTTTTCTGCAGAAAATACGCGTCTGAAAATACGCAGCTGAATATAAGCAGCATAATATAAAAAGCAGCAGATCAGATGCAGAAAATCCACACAAAATTTCGCTCATGTGAACGAGCCCTTAGGGTACGATCACACTTGCATATTTTCTGCTGCAGATTATCAGCAGATTTTGCTACCCATGGAAGTCAATTGGCAGAAAAATCTGCAGCAGCAAATCTGCAGCTAAAATACATTTAGGGCTCGTTCACATGAGCGTATTTCTTCCAAATTCACAGCGGATCTCCCACTACAAGTTTGAAAAGGGGCGGAGTCCCCGCATGGTACCTTCAGCAGATTTTCGCCAGCAGAATCTCCGCTATTAAAAATCCGCCACAGACAATATTGACTTCAATTAGGTCTGTGGCAGATTTTCAACAGCAAAGATTCCACTGGCAAAAATCTGCTGCGGGTAACACGTGGGGACCCCGCCCTTCTTCAAACTTGTTATTAACTCAAACTCCCAGAATGCCCTGATACAGCCTATGGCTCTGCAGCTGTCTCAAACCAAAACTACAACTCTCATCATATTATACTATATAACATACTATACTACCATATAATGCAACATGCTGGGAGTTGTAGTTTTGGTTTGAGACAGCTGCAGAGCCAAAGGCTGTATCAGGGCATTCTGGGAGTTGTAGTTTTGGGTTGGGTCAGCTGCAAAGCTATAGGCTGTGACAGGACATGCTGGGAGTTGCAGTTAGTTACAAACTACAACTCCCAGCATGCTCTGATATTGCTCATGGCTCTGCAGTTGACCCCAAACAACAACTCCCACCATGGTGCACTTCAACTTTACTAACCTCAACAAGTGTCCAGCCATGCTGAAAATTCCCGACGCGCGCATAGCAAACAAAACCACTTCCGTGTAGCCACGCCCTCTCTGAAGTCACGGACCTTTTTTATTAATTTTTTTGGGTGGGGGGCCGGCTGGGCCTATTTTCAGGTAGGGGCCTGGAGCTACAGCCCCATCAGCCCATATGTTAATCCGGCCCTGAACGCGGCAATACTACACGTTTAACGTTTTTGCATTTTCGTTTTTTGCTCCTTGCCTTTAAAAAATCATAACTCTTTCAATTTTGCACCTAAAAATCAATATGATGGCTTATTTTTTGCGCCACCAATTCTACTTTGTAATGACGTCAGTCATTTTGCCCAAAAATCTATGGTGAAACGGAAAAAAAAATCATTGTGCGACAAAATTGAAAAAATGCCGTTTTGTAACTTTTGGGGGCTTCCGTTTCTACGTAGTACATTTTTCGGTAAAAATGACACCTGATATTTATTCTGTAGGTCCATACGATTAAAATGATACCCTACTTATATAGGTTTGATTTTGTCGCACTTCTGAAAAAAATCATAACTACATGCAGGAAAATTAATACGTTTAAAATTGTCATCTTCTGATCCCTATAAAACTTTATTTTTCCGTGTATGGGGCGGTGTGCGCGCTCATTTTTTGCGCCGTGATCTGAAGTTTTTAACGGTACCATTTTTGCATTGATAGGACTTATTGATCGCTTTTCATTCATTTTTAAATGATATAAAAAGTGACCAAAAATGCACTATTTTGGACTTTGGAATTTTTTTGCGCGCACGCCATTGACCGAGCGGTTTAATTAATGATATATTTTTATAATTCGGACATTTCCGCAAGCGGTGATACCATATATGTTTATTTTTATTTACACTGTGTTTTTTTTTTATTGGAAAAGGGGAGTGATTCAAACTTTTAATAGGAGAGGAGTTAAATGATCTTTTTTCACTTTTTTTTCCACTTTTTTTTTGCAGTGTTATAGGTCCCATAGGGACCTATAACACTGCACACACTGATCATTGTTATCCCATAGGGACCTATAACACTGCACACACTGATCATTGTTATCCCATAGGGACCTATAACACTGCACACACTGATCATTGTTATCCCATAGGGACCTATAACACTGCACACACTGATCATTGTTATCCCATAGGGACCTATACCACTGCACACACTGATCATTGTTATCCCATAGGGACCTATAACACTGCACACACTGATCATTGTTATCCCATAGGGACCTATAACACTGCACACACTGATCATTGTTATCCCATAGGGACCTATAACACTGCACACACTGATCATTGTTATCCCATAGGGACCTATAACACTGCACACACTGATCTCTTATACTGATCATTGTTATCCCATAGGGACCTATAACACTGCACACACTGATCTTCATAATTGATCACTGGTTTCTCATAAGAAACCAGTCATCGATGATTCTTCCGCATGACTGCTCATGCCTGGATCTCAGGCACTGAGCAGTCATTCGGCGATCGGACAGCGAGGAGGCAGGTAGGGGCCGTCCCGCTGTCCTGTAAGCTGTTCGGGATGCCGCGATTAGCCGCGGCTATCCCGAACAGCCCGACTGAGCTAGCCGGCAACTTTCACTTTCACTTTTAGCCGCGCGGCTCAGCTCTGAGCACGCGGCTAAAGGGTTAATAGCGTGCGGCGCCGTGATCGGCGCTGCGCGCTATTAGAGGCGGGTCCCGGCTTCACTATGACGCCGGGCCCGCCATGATATGACGCCGGGTTACTGTGTAACCCGGCGTTATATCAGAAGAGCAGGACCAAGGACGTACCGGTACGTCCTTGGTCCTTAAGGAGTTAAGTTTAACGTATATGCCGGCGTATAAGATGACCCCCAACTTTTACAGTTAAAATATAAAGTTTGGGATATACTCACCATATAAGACTACCCCTCCTACCGCGATGTACGGTACCTTGTAGTTCCCCCCAAATTAGGTAGGCAGCATCTTCCCCCACATTAGGTAGGCAGTATAGTTCCCCCCACATTAAGTTGGCAGTTCCCCCACATTAGGTTGCCAGTTCCCCCACATTAGATTGCCCGCCCCCCCCTACATTAGGTCGGCAGTTCCCCCACATTAGTACGCAGCTCCCCCCACATTAGTAGCAGTTCCCCCACAATAGTAGGCAGCTCCCCCACATTTGTAGGCAGCTCCCCCCACATTAGGTCAGCAGTTCCCCCACAATAGTAGGCAGCTCCCCCCACATTTGTAGGCAGCTCCCCCCACATTTGTAGGCAGTTCCCCCCACATTAGGTCAGCAGCTCCCCCCCAACAGACATACAGCTTCCAGCCATATACAGTGTATGGCTGCAGGCTGTATGTCTGTACTGGTCTGCCCCCACAGTGTTCCGATCACCGCTCCTCAGGCCCGGGTCACCATCTACTGCTATGGCCTATGGACCATAGCAGTAGGTGCCGGGAGCGGTGACCGGATCACTTAAGATAGCACGGCCGGTCACTCACCAGGCCCCGGTCAGCGCGCGTCCTCCTGCGGTCCTCCTGGTCCTGCGCTCCTCTGCCTCTATGGTTGTAGGCACGTGACGTCACTGACGTCTTGTGCGTACAACCATAGAGACGGAGGACCGGACCGCAGGAGGACGTCGGGGAATGGTAAGTGACCGTCGGACATCCTTATGTCCTGAGAAGATTTTTCGGGACACAGGGATGCCGGTATAGGAATAGCCGGGCCGGCTCCCATGTGTGGCTGGAGGCGGGGGCCGGCCACAGCAAGTAAAAACTAATACTGTATACTAAAAACCAGTGTGCCTCCAGCTGTTGTAAAACTACAACTCCCAGCATGCCCGGACAGCCTTTGCCGTGCTGGGAGTTGTAGTTTCACAACAGCTGGAGGCACCCTGGTTTTTAGTATACAGTATTAGTTTTTACTTGCTCTGGCCGGCCCCCGCCTGCAGCCACACGCGGGAGCCGGCCCGGGCAGATAATTATAGGTATTCCTATGCCGGACCCCAGTACCCGGCGTATAAGACGACCCCCGACTTTTCAGAAGAAAATTCGAGGTTAAAAAGTCGTCTTATACGCCGGGATATACGGTATATTATTTTTTTTATTTGAAAAATTGGGAAAAGGGGGATTTTAATTTGTATTAGGGGAGGGGCTTATTCACTTTTATTAACTATTTGTTTTTTAATTTCCATTTATTTTTACTATTTTTTTTTAGTCCCCATTGGACAGTGTGTGTGTCTCCAGCTGTTGCAAAACTACAACTCCTAGCATACCTTTGGCTGTCCGGACATGCTGGGAGTTGTAGTTTTACAACAGCAGGAGACACACTGTAAACCACTGCACTATGGAGACTATTACAATTTTGGAATAATCTAAGGAATAATCGACATAATACAAAAAAAAAAAAACTGCAATGTGATTGTGATATATTGTGCAGCCCTAAGATATGTATATGTACACATTATATACTATATACACATACATATATATACACACATTATATACTATATACACACACACACATTATATACTATAAACACACATATATATATATACTATATACACACACACACACACACACACACACATTATATACTATATACACACATATACATACACATTATATACTATATACACATTATATACTATACACATACATATATATATACTATATACACACACACACATACACATATACTATATACACATACATATTATATACTATATACACACACACACACATTATATACTATATACACACACACATTATATACTATATACACATACATATTATATACTATATATACACATACACATTATATACACATTATATACTATATACACATACATATTATATACTATATATACACACACACATATTATATACTATATACACACACACATTATATACTATACACATATATATATACTATATACACACACACACACACACATTATATACTATATACACACACACACACACACATTATATACTATATACACACACACACACACACATTATATACTATATACACACACACACACACATTATATACTATATACACACACATTATATACTATATATACACACACATTATATACTATATATACACACACACACATTATATACTATATACACACACACACACATTATATACTATATACACACACACACACACATTATATACTATATACACACACACACACATTATATACTATATACACACACACACACACATTATATACTATATACACACACACACACACATTATATACTATATACACACACACACACATTATATACTATATACACACACACACACACATTATATACTATATACACACACACACACACATTATATACTATATACACACACACACACACATTATATACTATATACACACACACACACACATTATATACTATATACACACACACACACACATTATATACTATATACACACACACACATTATATACTATATACACACACACACACACATTATATACTATATACACACACACACACATTATATACTATATACACACACACACACATTATATACTATATACACACACACACACATTATATACTATATACACACACACACACATTATATACTATATACACACACACACATTATATACTATATATACACACACACACATTATATACTATATATACACACACACACATTATATACTATATATACACACACACACATTATATACTATATACACACACACACATTATATACTATATACACACACACACACATTATATACTATATACACACACACACACATTATATACTATATACACACACACACACATTATATACTATATATACACACACATTATATACTATATATACACACACACATTATATACTATATATACACATACACATTATATACTATATATACATACACATTATATACTATATATACACATACACATTATATACTATATATACACACACACACATTATATACTATATACACACACACATTATATACTATATACACACACACACATTATATACTATATACACATACATATTATATACTATATACACACACACACATGATATACTATATACACACACACATTATATACACATTATATACTATATATACACACACACATTATATACTATATACACACACACACATTATATACTATATACACACACACACATTATATACTATATACACACACACATTATATACTATATACACATACATATTATATACTATATACACACACACACACATTATATACTATATATACACATACACATTATATACACATTATATACTATATATACATACACATTATATACTATATATACATACACATTATATACTATATACACACACACATATATATATACACATTGGCCCTCATTTACTATCGCCAAACCGACAGTATATCAGCAAGCGACATGAGGTATTTTCTTTTGTGGGGTTTATAGCCGCAATGTGAAATGGATTTTATTTTCACCTTGAGTAGTTATTTTTTGGTTACTTTAGTGCTTATCTTTCCTGAACCTGTGCGGCCATGTCCAATGCTGGTTCAACGGAGGGTGAAGGTCACTCAGAGACAACTATGTCGCAGGATAGTATTGAGCAGCCCCGGAGGCGTCGCTGCTTTCACAAAAAAAAAATTTAAATGTATTTTGACGCCTTTACATTTTCTGACATTGCTATGTGTGTTTTCCATGTACAAAATTTCTTGGCGGTGAATTGTGCCAAAAAAATAAAATTAAAATAAAGGCGCAAAATTGCGCCAAAGATCGATTGGAGTAAATGATGATTTACTGACCAAAGTAAAAATCACACACAGGACCGTGTGATTTTGAGAAAGTTATAAAAATGACAGTGGCGAAGATGCGCCAAAGTGTTGCGCCAAAGTTACGGGAAAAAAAAACACATAAATCCTTTTAAAAATATCCCCCCATTATATACTATACATACACACACACATTATATACTATATACATATACATACACACACACATATTGGCCCCGATTTATCAAACTGTGTGAGAGGAAAAAGTGATTTCTCCACAGCAACCAATCACAGCTCAGATAACGAGCTGTGGTAAAGTGAAAGCTGAGCTGTGATTGGTCGCTGTGAGGAAATCTCTCTACTTTTTCTCTCACACAGTTCGATAAATCTGGGCCATTATATACATACATATATATATATATATTTACCCACATGATATTCTATACACATATATATCTTCATACCTCCTTCCTTGGAGTCGAACAGGAAGTGTACTAACAGGACCTGCGATGATGTCACAGTCAGGTGATCAGTCACATGGAGGAGGAGGGAGGGGTCAAGGAGTCACATGATCAGGGCTCAGTGTAGAGATAAATGATGTCAGAGGACGGTGACTGTAGGTGTCTATGTGGATAAGAAGATGTATGGACACCGACAATAACAGGACAAAATACACTAAATGTCTGTATTATAGTATATACATGTATTATAGTATTATAGTATATACATGTATTATAGTATTATAGTATATACATGTATTATAGTATTATAGTATATACATGTTTTATAGTATTATAGTATATACATGTATTATAGTGTATATGTCAGAGGACGGTGACTGTAGGTGTCTATGTGGATAAGAAGATGTATGGACACCGACAATAACAGGACAAAATACACTAAATGTCTGTATTATAGTATATACATGTATTATAGTATTATAGTATATACATGTATTATAGTATTATAGTATATACATGTATTATAGTATTATAGTATATACATGTATTATAGTATTATAGTGTATACATGTATTATAGTATATACATGTATTATAGTATTATAGTATATACATGTATTATAGTATTATAGTATATACATGTATTATAGTATTATAGTATATACATGTATTATAGTGTATATATCAGAGGACGATGACTGTAGGTGTCTATGTGGATAAGAAGATGTATGGACACCGACAATAACAGGACAAAATACACTAAATGTCTGTATTATAGTATATACATGTATTATAGTATTATAGTATATACATGTATTATAGTATTATAGCATATACATGTATTATAGTATTATAGTATATACATGTATTATAGTATTATAGTGTATACATGTATTATAGTATATACATGTATTATAGTATTATAGTATATACATGTATTATAGTATATACATGTATTATAGTATTATAGTATATACATGTATTATAGTATTATAGTATATACATGTATTATAGTATATACATGTATTATAGCATATACATGTATTATAGTATTATAGTATATACATGTATTATAGTATTATAGGATATACATGTATTATAGTATTATAGTATATACATGTATTATAGTATTATAGTATATACATGTATTATAGTATTATAGTGTATACATGTATTATAGTATATACATGTATTATAGTATTATAGTATATACATGTATTATAGTATTATAGTATATACATGTATTATAGTATTATAGTATATACATGTATTATAGTATTATAGTATATACATGTATTATAGTATTATAGTATATACATGTATTATAGTATATACATGTATTATAGTATTATAGTATATACATGTATTATAGTATTATAGTATATACATGTATTATAGTATTATAGTATATACATGTATTATAGTATTATAGTATATACATGTATTATAGTATTATAGTATATACATGTATTATAGTATTATAGTATATACATGTATTATAGTATTATTGTATATACATGTATTATAGTATTATAGTATATACATGTATTATAGTATTATAGTATATACATGTATTATAGTATTATAGTATATACATGTATTATAGTATTATAGCATATACATGTGTTATAGTATTATAGTATATACATGTGTTATAGTATTATAGTATATACATGTGTTATAGTATTATAGTATATACATGTGTTATAGTATTATAGTATATACATGTGTTATAGTATTATAGTATATACATGTATTATAGTGTATACATGTATTATAGTATTATAGTATATACATGTATTATAGTATTATAGCATATACATGTATTATAGTATTATAGTATATACATGTATTATAGTGTATATATCAGAGGACGGTGACTGTAGGTGTCTGTGGATAAGAAGATGTATGGACACCGACAATAACAGGACAAAATACACTAAATGTCTGTATTATAGTATATACATGTATTATAGTATTATAGTATATACATGTATTATAGTATTATAGCATATACATGTATTATAGTATTATAGGATATACATGTATTATAGTATTATAGTGTATACATGTATTATAGTATATACATGTATTATAGTATTATAGTATATACATGTATTATAGTGTTATAGTATATACATGTATTATAGTATTATAGCATATACATGTATTATAGTATTATAGTATATACATGTATTATAGTGTTATAGTATATACATGTATTATAGTGTTATAGCATATACATGTATTATAGTATTATAGCATATACATGTATTATAGTATATACATGTATTATAGTATTATAGTATATACATGTATTATAGTGTTATAGTATATACATGTATTATAGTGTTATAGTGTATACATGTATTATAGTATATACATGTATTATAGTATTATAGCATATACATGTATTATAATATTATAGTATATACATGTATTATAGTATTATAGTATATACATGTGTTATAGTATTATAGTATATACATGTATTATAGTATTATAGTATATACATGTATTATAGTATTATAGTATATACATGTATTATAGTGTTATAGTATATACATGTATTATAGTATTATAGCATATACATGTATTATAGTATTATAGCATATACATGTATTATAGTATTATAGTATATACATGTATTATAGTATTATAGTATATACATGTATTATAGTATTATAGTATATACATGTATTATAGTATTATAGTATATACATGTATTATAGTGTTATAGTATATACATGTATTATAGTATTATAGTATATACATGTATTATAGTATTATAGGATATACATGTATTATAGTATTATAGTGTATACATGTATTATAGTATTATAGTGTATACATGTATTATAGTATTTGTTACGCCTAGCGCTCCGGGTCCCCGCTCCTCCCCGGAGCGCTTACGGCATCTCTCTCTCCGCAGCGCCCCGGTCGGTCCCGCTGACCGGGAGCGCTGCACTGTCTTGGCCGTCGGGGATGCGATTCGCACAGCGGGACGCGCCCGCTCGCGAATCGCATCCCAGGTCACTTACCCGTCCCGGTCCCCCGCTGTCATGTGCTGGCGCGCGCGGCTCCGCTCTCTAGGGCGCGCGCGCGCGCGCGCCAGCTCCCTGAGACTTAAAGGGCCAGTGCACCAATGATTGGTGCCTGGCCCAATTAGCTTAATTGGCTTCCACCTGCTCCCAGACTATATCTTATCTCTGCCCCTGCACTCCCCTGCCGGATCTTGTTGCCTTAGAGCCTAGTGAAAGCGTTACTGTGTTTGTCCATACTGTGTACTTGACCTCCTGCTATTGCCTTATTGACTACGATTCTTGCTGCCTGCCCCGACCTTCTGCTACGTCCGACCTTGCTTTGTCTACTCCCTTGTACCGCGCCTATCTTCAGCAGTCAGAGAGGTTGAGCCGTTGCTAGTGGATACGACCTGGTCACTACCGCCGCAGCAAGACCATCCCGCTTTGCGGCGGGCTCTGGTGATTACCAGTAGTGACTTAGAACCGGTCCACTAGCACGGTCCACGCCAATCCCTCTCTGGCACAGAGGATCCACCTTCTGCCAGCCGGCATCGTGACAGTATTATAGTATATACATGTATTATAGTATATACATGTATTATAGTATTATAGTATAAACATGTATTATAGTATAAACATGTATTATAGTATATACATGTATTATAGTATTATAGTGTATACATGTATTATAGTATTATAGTGTATACATGTATTATAGTATTATAGTATATACATGTATTATAGTATTATAGTATATACATGTATTATAGTATTATAGTATATACATGTATTATAGTATTATAGTATATACATGTATTATAGTATTATAGTATATACATGTATTATAGTATATACATGTATTATAGTATTATAGTATATACATGTATTATAGTATATACATGTATTATAGTATTATAGTATATACATGTATTATAGTATTATAGTATATACATGTATTATAGTATTATAGTATATACATGTATTATAGTATTATAGTATATACATGTATTATAGTATATACATGTATTATAGTATTATAGTATATACATGTATTATAGTATTATAGTATATACATGTATTATAGTATTATAGTATATACATGTATTATAGTATTATAGTATATACATGTATTATAGTATTATAGTATATACATGTATTATAGTATTATAGTATATACATGTATTATAGTATTATAGTATATACATGTATTATAGTATTATAGTATATACATGTATTATAGTATTATAGTATATACATGTATTATAGTATTATAGTATATACATGTATTATAGCATATACATGTATTATAGTATTATAGTATATACATGTATTATAGTATTATAGTATATACATGTATTATAGTGTTATAGTGTATACATGTATTATAGTGTTATAGTGTATACATGTATTATAGTGTTATAGTGTATACATGTATTATAGTATTATAGCATATGCATGTATTATAGTATTATAGCATATGCATGTATTATAGTATTATAGCATATGCATGTATTATAGTATTATAGCATATGCATGTATTATAGTATTATAGCATATACATGTATTATAGTATTATAGCATATACATGTATTATAGTATTATAGCATATACATGTATTATAGTATTATAGCATATACATGTAATATAGTATTATAGTATTATAGTATTATAGCATATACATGTATTATAGTATTATAGCATATACATGTATTATAGTATTATAGCATATACATGTATTATAGTATTATAGCATATACATGTATTATAGTATTATAGCATATACATGTATTATAGTATTATAGCATATACATGTATTATAGTATTATAGTATATACATGTATTATAGTATTATAGTATATACATGTATTATAGTATTATAGTATGTACATGTATTATAGTATTATAGTATGTACATGTATTATAGTATTATAGTATGTACATGTATTATAGTATTATAGTATGTACATGTATTATAGTATTATAGTATGTACATGTATTATAGTATTATAGTATATACATGTATTATAGTATATACATGTATTATAGTATATACATGTATTATAGTATTATAGTATATACATGTATTATAGTATTATAGAATATACATGTATTATAGTATTATAGAATATACATGTATTATAGTATATACATGTATTATAGTATTATAGTATATACTTGTATTATGGTGTATATGTCAGAGGACGGTGACTGTAGGTGTCTATGTGGATAGGAAGATGTACGGAGACCGACAATAACAGGACAAAATACACTAAATGTCTGTATTATAGTATATACATGTATTATAGTATTATAGTATATACATGTATTATAGTATTATAGTATATGTCACGATGCCGGCTGGCAGGAGGTGGATCCTCTGTGCCAGAGAGGGATTGGCGTGGACCGTGCTAGTGGACCGGTTCTAAGTCACTACTGGTGTTCACCAGAGCCCGCCGCAAAGCGGGATGGTCTTGCTGCGGCGGTAGTGACCAGGTCGTATCCACTAGCAACGTCTCAACCTCTCTGACTGCTGAAGATAGGCGCGGTACAAGGGAGTAGACAAAGCAAGGTCGGACGTAGCAGAAGGTCGGGGCAGGCAGCAAGGATCGTAGTCAATAAGGCAATAGCAGGAGGTCTGGAACACGATATGGATAATCACAGTAAAGCTTTCACTAGGCTCTAAGGCAACAAGATCCGGCAGGGGAGTGCAGGGGCAGAGATAAGATATAGTCTGGGAGCAGGTGGAAGCCAATTAAGCTAATTGGGCCAGGCACCAATCATTGGTGCACTGGCCCTTTAAGTCTCAGGGAGCTGGCGCGCGCGCGCGCGCCCTAGAGAGCGGAGCCGCGCGCGCCAGCACATGACAGCAGGGGACCGGGACGGGTAAGTGACCTGGGATGCGATTCGCGAGCGGGCGCGTCCCGCTGTGCGAAACGCATCCCCGACGGCCATGACAGTGCAGCGCTCCCGGTCAGCGGGACCGACCGGGGCGCTGCGGAGAGAGAGACGCCGTAAGCGCTCCGGGGAGGAGCGGGGACCCGGAGCGCTAGGCGTAACAGTATATACATGTATTATAGTATTATAGTATATACATGTATTATAGTATTATAGTATATACATGTATTATAGTACTATAGTATATACATGTATTATAGTATATACATGTATTATAGTATTATAGTATATACATGTATTATAGTATTCTAGTATATACATGTATTATAGTATATACATGTATTATAGTATTATAGTATATACATGTATTATAGTATTATAGTATATACATGTATTATAGTGTTATAGTGTATACATGTATTATAGTATTATAGTATATACATGTATTATAGTGTATATGTCAGAGGACGGTGACTGTAGGTGTCTATGTGGATAGGAAGATGTATGGACACCGACAATAACAGGACTAAATGTCTGTATTATAGTATATACATGTATTATAGTATATACATGTATTATAGTATTATAGTATATACATGTATTATAGTATTATAGTATATACATGTATTATAGTATATACATGTATTATAGTATTATAGAATATACATGTATTATAGTATATACATGTATTATAGTATTATAGTATATACATGTATTATAGTATTATAGTATTATAGTATATACATGTATTATAGTATATACATGTATTATAGTATATACATGTATTATAGTATTATAGTATATACATGTATTATAGTATTATAGTATATACATGTATTATATGCAACAAAGAAGATAGTCCGGCACAGAACTGTAGTATGCAGTTAAAAACTCAGAACTTTATTTCAGCATAACGCAGTACACAGGATAACCTGACGCGTTTCGCACCAGAGTGCTTAGTCGTAGGTAACAGACAACCACAATGAACGTCTTAAAATACACAAAATTGCGGTCACATGACCACACACATCATAGTAAAATCGTTCTAATACAAGACATGGTGCTGGAGTATCGGATTGGGAAACATGAATTTTTTAAGCCATGTTCACACCTGGGTACACCCAAAACATTTGTTGTTATAATAGACTTTCTCTAAATACAGTGTAGACATTTATATCATAGTTTAATAACATATTTTGGGAATAGCCAGGTAGAAACACTCATCTGCAAGAACAGTAACCTGAATATTATATTTTTAATTATTAATTTGTATATGTACCATTCTCAGTTATGTTATTGTTACATTTAAACAAGAAAAAAATGAAATAATGATAGGATGTCACTAGGCTCGTATATTTTGATACGTGTATGGAACAATGTACCATATCCGCGCATGGAGACATACACGCGCATAGCATACAGCTCCCAGCTACCTATTGGGGTCTAAGGACAAGTGAGAACTAGATCTAATCTTTTATTTAATCTGAGGGGATGCCTCGTACCAAGGAGGAATATCCAATATGCCTCCCTGTTGTAAAGCTTATTCCTAAGGTCTCCCCCCCTCGGACCCAAAATAACCCTTTCTACCCCAGATACCTGTAGACCCGTCACATCTCCTCCATGTGCCTCCCTAAAATGACGGGATAACATCGACATGCCTGTAACATTGCTTTTAACATCTGAGACATGTTTTCTAAATCTCATTTTTAGAGAATTGCTAGAACAACCTACATACTGTATCTTGCAGATGGTACAGGTGGCTACATAAACAATAGACTTGATGTTACAATTTGTGAAGTCCCGTAGTTTATAGAGGTTACCTGTGGAACAAGATGTCACCGTGTCTGTGTTTACCATGTGGTCACACGTGAGACATCTTGTATGTCCACATTTTCTATTTCCCACAGTTTTTAACCAATTAGATTTGCTACTAGATGATTTATTGCTCTGGAACAAGCTGGGCGATATTTTTTAGCCTATTGAGGGGCCCTTTTTAGATACTATTTCTATGCCCTCCGACACTATTTCTTTTAGTATCGGATCAGATTCCAATACTGGTATGTATTTTTTGATGATACCCTTAATTTGTCCAAAATTTACACTATATGGCGTTACAAAATATGGTTTGGTGACACTTTTATTTTTGTTTTTGCCTACCATCCCCTCCATATTGTATCCTCCTCTCCTTGGTTGCTTTCTCCTAGAGTAGGTGACTAACTCCTTTATAGTGATACCATTGACTTTTTCATGAGCTAAGTCAATGGTATGCTCGCTGTACCCTCTATTTTTAAACCTAATATGTAGTTTTGATGCTGCTGTTACGCCTAGCGCTCCGGGCCCCCGCTCCTCCCCGGAGCGCTCACGGCGTCTTTCTCCCTGCAGCTCCCCGGTCAGTCCCGCTGACCGGGAGCGCTGCTCTGTCATGGCCGTTGGGGATGCGATTCGCACAGCGGGACGCGCCCGCTCGCGAATCGCATCCCAGGTCACTTACCCGTTCCCGTCCCCTGCTGTCATGTGCTGGCGCGCGCGGCTCCGCTCTCTAGGGCGCGCGCGCGCCAGCTCCTTGAGACTTAAAGGGCCAGTGCACCAATGATTGGTGCCTGGCCCAATTAGCTTAATTGGCTTCCACCTGGTCCCTGACTATATCTAACCTCCTCCCATGCACTTCCTTGCCGGATCTTGTTGCCCTTGTGCCTAGTGAAAGCGTTTTGTGTGTTTACAGCCTGTGTACCAGAACTTCTGCTATCTCCCCTGACTACGAACCTTGCTGCCTGCCCCCGACCTTCTGCTACGTCCGACTTTGCTTCTGCCTACTCCCTTGTACCTCGCCTATCTTCAGCAGTCAGAGAGGTGAGCCGTTGCTAGTGGATACGACCTGGTCACTACCGCCGCAGCAAGACCATCCCGCTTTGCGGCGGGCTCTGGTGAAAACCTGTAGTGGCTTAGAACCGGTCCACTAGCGCGGCCCTCGCCATCCCTCTCTGGCACAGAGGATCCACTACCTGACAGCCGGCATCGTGACAGCTGCCACCCTAAATTTGCTGTCACTGGAACAATTCCGTTTCACTCTACACAATTCCCCAAAGGGAATGTTATCCAGGACATGTTTAGGGTGGCAGGATGAGGCCAGCAGTATCTAGTTGGTAGCTGTCTCCTTTCTGTACGGGAGTATTTCTATATGGTCTCCTTCACCCACCACTGTGATGTCCAGGAAATTAATCTCCTTTTTATCAAAATGGTAGATGAATCTAAGGTTTAATTCATTTCTACCTACATATTGTA
The DNA here is from genome assembly GCF_029499605.1 of Hyla sarda. Classification (NCBI taxonomy): domain Eukaryota; kingdom Metazoa; phylum Chordata; class Amphibia; order Anura; family Hylidae; genus Hyla; species Hyla sarda. The sequence continues at coordinate 609,749,858 of NC_079189.1, forward strand.
CAAATTGTTTGAACTGTTCCTCTGACCCTCCCCAAATTATAAGGAGATCGTCTATGAATCGTCCGATCCAATGTATGTGGCTACTAAAAGGGTTGTCATTATTGAAAACGAACATCTGTTCCCACTGGAACATAAAAATGTTCGCGAAGGAGGGGGACTATTTTGCCCCCATTGAAGCTCCCCTGGTCTGAAGGTAGAAATCACCATCAAACACGAAATAATTATGCCTAAGTAAAAATTCCGTGGCGATGGTGATAAATTCCCTCAGACCAGGGGAGTATGTACTAAACCTTTCCATGTGTACAGATAACGCCTCCAATCCCTTATTCCAAGGGATGAATGGATGGATACAAACCAATAACGTCGCACGTTGCCCATGACAACCCCTGGTTCCATTGTACTCTATCCAAGATATTGATGACATGCTTCGTATCCTGGATAAAGGTGGGGGTAATTTTTGTTAGAGGTTGGAGATAGTGGTCCACCCACTCCCCAAGGCGCTCCACGAGGGACCCAATGCCAGCGACAATGGGTCTCAGGGGAGGTGGAAAAACCCCTTTGTGCACCTTGGGGAGTGAGTGAAACACCGGTGTAATGGGATTTGCTACAAAGAGGTATTCTTCCAATTTTTCATCTATAGCCCCCAAAGCTACACCCTCCTTTAGCGTTCTTTTAAGTTCTGTTTGAAAAGATTTAGTGGGGTCACCTCTAAGTTTCAGGTAAGTGTCTGTATCGGATAGGACTTCTGTATTAAGTTTTTTATATAGACCTGCGTCCAAGACAATGACGTTTCCGCCTTTATCGGCATTGCGTATAACAATGGACTTATTATCCATAATGTCTTTCAATGCTTTACGTTCACATTTATTAAGGTTTTCATAAGTTTTGACAGAAGAATTCCTATCTCTTAATTTCACTAAATCCCGCTCCACCAACTCTTGGAATCTATCCAGAGCCTCCACACGGGAGGCCACAGGATAGAAACCAGGGTTGGCAGAGCGGTAAGATTTTTCAAGAGTATCATCATCAATCCCACTTTCCAGACACATGCTAGATAAATGCAATAAAAGGTTCTGATCTTGAAAACTACTACATATGGTATTCGCTCTGTAGTCTGAGCTGTCTGCTATTGCATGTAAATCCTCACTAATATTCCCAGACGTCCCCTCCCCCACATCAAGATCACAGTCCATGTTGAAAAAATGTCTCTTTAAAGTAAGTCCCCGAGCAAGCTTATTGACATCTAATATTGTATCAAAAAGGTTGAACTTACAAGTGGGTACAAAATTCAAACCTTTGCTTAGGAGGACTATCTGGGCAGAAGATAGGATGCATGCAGACAAGTTCATGACAGGGCTCAGCGAGGCGTCAGGAGCGAACGCAGTGGATATTACATAGTTAGTATGGTTGAAAAAACACATACGTCCATCAAGTCCAACCAGGGAATTGAAGGGAAGGATGTAAGGGGATAAGGGAAAGGGATGTAGTTTTATAATTCTGCATAAGCATTAATGTTATTTTGTTCCAAGAATGTATCTAACCCCTGGTAAAGCTGTTAATTGTTCCAGCTGTGACCAGTTCCTGAGGTAGACCGTTCCATAAATTCACAGTCCTCATGGTAAAGAAGGCGTGTCGCCCCTTTAGACTAAACCTTTTCTTCTCCAGACGGAGGGAGTGCCCCCTCGTCCTTTGGGGGGGTTTAACCTGGAACAGTTTTTCTCCATATTTTTTGTATGGGCCATTAATATACTTATATACGTTTATCATATCCCCCCTTAAACGTCTCTTCTCAAGACTAAACAATTGTAACTCCTTTAATCGCTCCTCATAGCTAAGATGTTCCATGCCCCATATTAGTTTAGTCGCGCGTCTCTGCACCCTTTCCAACTCCGCAGTGTCCCTTTTATGGACAGGCGACCAAAACTGAACAGCATATTCCAGGTGAGGCCGTACCAATGCTTTATAAAGGGGGAGTATTATGTCCCTGTCCCTTGAGTCCATGCCTCTTTTGATACATGACAATATCCTGCCGGCTTTGGAAGCAGCAGCCTGACATTGTGCTATTCTGTAGTCTGTGATCTACAAGTACACCCAGATCCTTCTCTACCAGTGACTCTGACAGTTTAATCCCCCCTAAGACATACGACGCATGCAGGTTATTAGTACCCAGATGCATAACTTTACATTTATCCACATTGAACCTCATTTGCCAAGTGGATGCCCAGACACTTAGTCTATCCAAGTCATCTTGTAACTTATGCACATCCTCTATAGACTGTACTGTGCTACAAAGCTTGGTGTCATCTGCAAAGATAGAAACAGAGCTGTTAATGCCATCCTCTATATCATTGATAAATAAATTAAACAGCAGCGGGCCCAGTACTGAACCTTGGGGTACACCACTAATAACCGGGGACCAATCAGAGTACGAATCATTGACCACCACTCTCTGGGTACGATCCATGAGCCAGTGTTCAATCCAGTTACAAACTAAAGTTTCCAAGCCCAAGGACCTTAACTTACCTGTCAGACGTCTGTGAGGGACAGTATCAAACGCTTTGGCAAAATCCAGAAACACTGTATCCACAGCCATTCCTCTATATACACAGCCCCCCCTCTATATACACAGCCCCCCTCTATATCCACAGCCATTCCTCTGTCAAGGCTTCTACTCACCTCTTCATAAAAGCAAATTAGATTGGTTTGACAACTTCTATCCTTAGTAAACCCATGCTGGCTATCACTTATTATACTATTATCCCCTATGTATTCCTGTATGTAATCCCTTATAAGTCCTTCAAACAATTTACCCACAATGCACGTTAGACTTACCGGTCTATAATTGCCTGGCGAAGACCTAGAGCCCTTCTTGAAGATTGGTACCACATTAGCCTTGCGCCAGTCCCTTGGCACAATACCAGACACCAGAGAATCTCTAAATATCATGAACAGGGGTACAGATATTACTGAACTTACCTCTCTAAGAACTCTTGGGTGTAGTCCATCCGGCCCTGGAGATTTGCTTACATTTACTTTACTTTACTTAACTTACCTTGTACCATCTCTACATTAAGCCAGTTCAATACATTATATGATGTGTTACCAGCACTGACTTGGCCAATGTCAGCTCCTTCTTCCATAGTGTATACAGAACTAAAGAACCCATTCAGTAGCTCCGCCTTCTCTTGATCGCCCGTGACAACCTCCCCATTATCATTATTAAGGGGTCCTACATGCTCTGTCCTTGTTTTTTTTGTATTTATATATCTAAAAAAAATATTTAGGATTAGTTTTGCTTTCTTTGGCCACCTGTCTCTCATTTTGAATTTTTGCTGTTTTTATTACATTTTTACAGATTTTATTAAGCTCTTTGTACTGTTTAAATGTTATCGCTGACCCATCAGATTTGTATTTTTTGAAGGCTATTTTTTTGTTGTTTATTGCTCTTTTAACCTCATTTGTCAGCCATGTAGGATTTAGTTTTAATCGTTTATATTTGTTCCCCTTTGGTATATATTTAGCTGTATAGTTATTTAGAGTTGATTTAAAGATGTCCCATTTACCTTCTGTATCAGTATTTGAGAACACCTCCCCCCAGTCTATGTCCTGTAGTGCAGCCCTCAACCCAGGGAAGTTTGCCTTTTTAAAGTTATATGTTTTTGCCTTCCCCGTCTGTCTTTGTTTTCTACATTTTAAGTCAAAAGTAACTATATTGTGGTCGCTATTACCAAGGTTTTCCCGCACAGTTACATTACCAACCAGCTCTGCGTTGTTGGAAATTATCAGATCCAACAAGGCATCACTTCTTGTTGGGTCCTCCACAAACTGGCCCATAAAATTATCCTGCAATAAATTTAGGAATTTTCTCCCCTTTGTAGTTTTAGCCAACCCCCGACCCCAATCTATATCTGGATAGTTAAAATCTCCCATTATTACCACTGTACCTGCCCGGGCGGCCCTCTCTATTTGTTTATACAGCCGACCTTCTATCTCTTCAGTGATATTAGGGGGTCTGTAGATTACACCATATATTATTTTTTCAGTATTTCCCTCCTTTTGTAATTCTACCCACAGTGATTCCACATCCTCAGAATCATCACACACTATGGCATCGTTCACACTGACTTTCATACTACTTCTAACATACAGACAGACTCCATCACCTTTTCTGTTCATTCTATCCTTGCGAAACAATGTAAACCCCTGCAGATTAACGGCCCAGTCATGCGAGGAGTCCAGCCATGTCTCAGTGACCCCAACTATATCAATATGTTCCTACAGTATCAAGGCCTCAAGCTCCCCCATTTTATTTGCTAGGCTTCTGGCATTTGTGAACATACACTTTACATTTCCATTAAGTTTTACACATATAGTCTCACTAATGGGATTTTCAGAGTTATTGGGGTTAATGTTATTATTTGAGTTATAAGGGCTAATTGTACTATTTAAGTTATTGGGGCTAACGGTATTTTTTGAGTTAATGGGGCTTATTGTAGTTATTGAGCTATTGGTGCTAATGCAATTTTTTGAATTATTGGGATTACAATTTTTCGGGCTACATTTATTTTTACAGCTGGTTTGTAACGCATGAATCTCCTTATCCACTGCTCTTAACCTCCCCCCACAGGACTCCTCTCCACCCACCATTATGTCCTGACCCCTCTCTAACCTATCCATCCCACTGTCTGCTTTCTTTGCTTTATTATCCTCCCCCCACTCACCTAGTTTAAATACTCAGCCACCCCTTCCAGGATTCTCTCCCCCAGCACAGCAGACCCCCTTCCATTCAGGTGCAAATTATCCGTAGAATAGAGTTTGTACCCCTATGAAAAGTCAGCCCAGTGCTCTAAAAACCCAAACCCTTCCCCCTCACACCACGACTTAAGCCATGCATTTAACTCCCTAAGCTCCCGCTGTCTTTCCTGCGATGCGCATGGCACAGGAAGTATTCCAGAGAACACAACCTTAGAGGTCCTTCCCTTCAGCTTGGCACCTAGTTCCTTGTAATTATTCTTCAAGGACCTCCACCTACCATGTATTCTGTCGTTGGTTCCCACATGGACCAAGACAGCTGAGTCATCCCCAGCCCCCCCTAGTAATTTGTCCACCCTTTCCACCACATGCCGAACCCTGGCACCAGGGAGACAGCAAACCATCTTCTTGCGTCCATGTCTCTGGCCGCTTCTCCTGGTTTTTTTGTTATTTCTGCTATGATTTTCTTCTCCTTCCCTCCAGTGCGGTTTTTTGGTACCGCTCCCTGGTCCTTTTTTGGGACATTTGCAGTAGCTGCCTTCTTTTGTTGAACTGGAACACTAGCTCCTTCTTCCTGAGAGCTTTCCGGATCAGAAAAGCTCACTTTTCTTGCACGTCTGGATCTGGAGTAATTCCTGTGTTTGGACCTGGAGCGTGGATTTTGCAGGATAGAACGGGGTGTACTTGGATCTTCCTCTTTGTTGAGGTGCCATGTAAATACCTGATCCTTGTTGTAGTCTATCACATCCCTCTGGAACTTGCCTTTTTTCATATCCATAATGCCACTCTCCATATTGTAAAGTTTTTCTAAGATCATTTGCTCCATTGCGGCAAAGTCTTTATGATCTTTAAACTTGGCTAGTTGGTCCCTGAGACTCTCCAGTTCTTTTTGCATATTGCTGAGCTCTATTGATTCTTCCTCGGCTATATATGACATGAGTTTGGCCGAGCATTCCAATAAGGCAGAATCCCATTTGGTGATAAACTGTTGAGAATATGTCTTTATGGGTCTTTTCTTAAGTCTTAGACCTCTCGGGACAATGTCTTTCTCAAGATAGGTAGTAAGCGTCTTGTAGTTCCACCATGTTTTGGTTTCCCGAATCATCAGGTTCTCCAGCTGTCTCATAGTGGATAGCATATCCGGAGGAGCTACATTTACCAAGGGAATTGTAAATTCTATTATAACAACAAATGTTTTGGGTGTACCCAGGTGTGAATATGGCTTAAAAAATTCATGTTTCCCAATCCGATACTCCAGCACCATGTCTTGTATTAGAACGATTTTACTATGATGTGTGTGGTCATGTGACCGCTATTTTGTGTATTTTAAGACGTTCATTGTGGTTGTTTGTTACCTACGACTAAGCACTCTTGCGAAACGCGTCAGGTTATCCTGTGTACTGCGTTATGCTGAAATAAAGTTCAGAGTTTTTAACTGCATACAACAGTTCTGTGCTGAACTATCTTCTTTGTTGCAAATTGTGAGAGCCGGAGGCGGTACCGGTGTGTCCGCAGCACAGAATAAGGAGCAGTTGCGGGTGTGGTGAGCGGTGATCCATTGTTGTGCATACATGTATTATAGTATTATAGTATATACATGTATTATAGTATTATAGCATATACATGTATTATAGTATTATAGTATATACATGTATTATAGTATTATAGTATATACATGTATTATAGTATTATAGCATATACATGTATTATAGCATATACATGTATTATAGTATTATAGCATATACATGTATTATAGTATTATAGTATATACATGTATTATAGTATTATAGGATATACATGTATTATAGTATATACATGTATTATAGTATTATAGGATATACATGTATTATAGTATTATAGGATATACATGTATTATAGTATTATAGGATATACATGTATTATAGGATATACATGTATTATAGTATTATAGTATATACATGTATTATAGTATATACATGTATTATAGTATATACATGTATTATAGTATTATAGTATATACATGTATTATAGTATTATAGTATATACATGTATTATAGTATTATAGTATATACATGTATTATAGTATTATAGTATATACATGTATTATAGTATTATAGGATATACATGTATTATAGGATATACATGTATTATAGTATTATAGGATATACATGTATTATAGGATATACATGTATTATAGTATATACATGTATTATAGTATATACATGTATTATAGTATTATAGCATATACATGTATTATAGTATTATAGTATATACATGTATTATAGTGTATATGTCAGAGGATGGTGACTGTAGGTGTATATGTGGATAAGAAGATGTATGGACACCGACAATAACAGGACAAAATACACTAAATGTCTGTATTATAGTATATACATGTATTATAGTATTATAGTATATACATGTATTATAGTATTATAGTATATACATGTATTATAGTATATACATGTATTATAGTATTATAGTATATACATGTATGATAGTATTATAGTGTATACATGTATTATAGTATATACATGTATTATAGTATTATAGTATATACATGTATTATAGTATATACATGTATTATAGTATATACATGTATTATAGTATTATATCATATACATGTATTATAGTATATACATGTATTATAGTATTATATCATATACATGTATTATATTATTATAGTATATACATGTATTATAGCATATACATGTATTATAGTATTATATCATATACATGTATTATAGTATATACATGTATTATAGTATATACATGTATTATAATATTATAGTGTATACATGTATTATAATATTATAGTGTATACATGTATTATAGTGTATAAATGTATTATAGTATTATAGTATATACATGTATTATAGTATATACATGTATTATAGTATTATAGTATATACATGTATTATAGTATTATAGTATATACATGTATTATAGTATTATATCATATACATGTATTATAGTATATCATATACATGTATTATATCATATACATGTATTATAGTATTATAGTATATACATGTATTATAGTATTATAGTATATACATGTATTATAGTATAGACATGTATTATAGTATTATAGCGTATACATGTATTATAGTATTATAGCGTATACATGTATTATAGTATATACATGTATTATAGTATTATAGTATATACATGTATTATAGTATATACATGTATTAGTATATACATGTATTATAGTATTATAGTATATACATGTATTATAGTATATACATGTATTATAGTATATACATGTATTATAGTGTATGTGTCTGTAGGTGTCTATGTGGATAAGAAGATGTATGGACACCGACAATAACAGGACAAAATACACTAAATGTCTGTATTATAGTATATACATGTATTATAGTATTATAGTATATACATGTATTATAGTATATACATGTATTATAGTATTATAGCATATACATGTATTATAGTATATACATGTATTATAGTATAGCATATACATGTATTATAGTATTATAGTATATACATGTATTATAGTATTATAGTATATACATGTATTATAGTATTATAGTATATACATGTATTATAGTATTATAGCATATACATGTATTATAGTATTATAGTATATACATGTATTATAGTATTATAGCATATACATGTATTATAGTATTATAGTATATACATGTATTATAGTATTATAGTATATACATGTATTATAGTATATACATGTATTATAGTATTATAGTATATACATGTATTATAGTATTATATCATATACATGTATTATAGTATATACATGTATTATAGTATATACATGTATTATAGTATATACATGTATTATAGTATTATAGTGTATACATGTATTATAGTATTATAGTGTATACATGTATTATAGTATTATAGTGTATACATGTATTATATCATATACATGTATTATAGTATTATAGTATATACATGTATTATAGTATTATAGTGTATACATGTATTATAGTATATACATGTATTATAGTATTATAGTATATACATGTATTATAGTATTATAGTGTATACATGTATTATAGTATTATAGTGTATACATGTATTATAGTATGTACATGTATTATAGTATTATAGTATATACATGTATTATAGTATATACATGTATTATAGTATTATAGCATATACATGTATTATAGTATTATAGCATATACATGTATTATAGTATTATAGTATGTACATGTATTATAGTATTATAGTATGTACATGTATTATAGTATTATAGCATATACATGTATTATAGTATTATAGTATATACATGTATTATAGTATTATAGTATATACATGTATTATTGTGTATAGGTCAGAGGACGGTGACTGTAGGTGTCTATGTGGATAAGAAGATGTATGGACACCGACAATAACAGGACAAAATACACTAAATGTCTGTATTATAGTATATACATGTATTATAGTATATACCTGTATTATTGTATTATAGTATATACCTGTATTATAGTATATACATGTATTATAGTGTATATATCAGAGGACGGTGACTGTAGGTGTCTATGTGGATAAGATGATGTATGGACACCGACAATAACAGGACAAAATACACTAAATGTCTGTATTATAGTATATACATGTATTATAGTATATACCTGTATTATAGTATATACATGTATTATAGTGTATATATCAGAGGACGGTGACTGTAGGTGTCTATGTGGATAAGATGATGTATGGACACCGACAATAACAGGACAAAATACACTAAATGTCTGTATTATAGTATATACATGTATTATAGTATTATAGTATATACATGTATTATAGTATATACATGTATTATAGTATTATAGTATATACATGTATTATAGTATATACACTATAATACTATAATACATGTATATACTATAATACATGTATATACTATAATACTATAATACATGTATATACTATAATACTATAATACATGTATATACTATAATACTATAATACATGTATATACTATAATACTATAATACATGTATACACTATAATACTATAATACATGTATACACTATAATACTATAATACATGTATATACTATAATACATGTATATACTATAATACTATAATACATGTATATACTATAATACATGTATATACTATAATACATGTATATACTATAATACATGTATATACTATAATACATGTATATGCTATAATACTGTAATACATGTATATACTATAATACTATAATACATGTATATACTATAATACTATAATACATGTATATACTATAATACTATAATACATGTATATACTATAATACTATAATACATGTATATACTATAATACTATAATACTATAATACATGTATATACTATAATACTATAATACATGTATATACTATAATACTATAATACATGTATATACTATAATACTATAATACATGTATATACTATAATACTATAATACATGTATATACTATAATACATGTATATACTATAATACTATAATACATGTATATACTATAATACTATAATACATGTATATACTATAATACTATAATACATGTATATACTATAATACATGTATATACTATAACACTATAATACATGTATATACTATAACACTATAATACATGTATATACTATAATACTATAAATTCGGGTAGAAAAACAGACATGGTCGCACATCTACAATCTTGTATAATGATCTGATTGCTTCTCAGCATAATATCAAAAACTGACAGGTTGTTACTATACATTTTTTATCAAAAAGTACAAGCCCACTCGCCACGTCAAGGCCACCTATCCAGAGTGGGTCCCTAACGTCCCTAGCATAAAATGGCGCAGCACCGGGCGGCGACCACCACCGCCGCGACGCCAATGCCCACAGGGGGGAGCGACCCACCGGCAGAGCGGCCCCAATGCCACCCAAACCAGTCTATGGGCCGCACCCCCCCGCAGAGACGGCGCCACGGCAGCAACGGACACCGCACAGCACCAAAATGTATACTAACAACCTGTTAGTTTTTGATATTATGCTGAGAAGCAATCAGATCATTATACAAGATTGTAGATGTGCACCATGTCTGTTTTTCTACCCGAATTCACACTGTGATTTCTATCCCCTCTTTTTTTTTTTTTGTTGTTTTTTGTTTGAACATGTTGTCTGCACTCTTCCCCACCCCCTCAGCCCAACCCTATATAAGCAGTAATTAGCTGCACATGGGCCATTTCTTTCCTAGCAGCCTCCCAGTCTGACTGGGAGAGTATGGTAAGTGAGCCTTTACACCTTGTTCACACTGGTGTGGTGCTGTGCGGTGTCCGTTGCTGCCGCGGCGCCGTGTCTGCGGGGGGGGTGCGGCTCATAGACTGGTTTGAGTGGCATTGGGGCTGCTCTGCCGGTGGGTCGTTCCCCCCCCTGTGGGCATTTGGCGTTGCGGCGGTGGTGGTCGCCGCCCGGTGCTGCGCCATTTTATGCTAGGGACGTTAGGGACCCACTCTGGATAGGTGGCCTTGACGTGGCGAGTGGGCTTGTACTTTTTGATCAAAATGTATACTAACAACCTGTTAGTTTTTGATATTGTGCTGGGAAGCAATCAGATCATTATACAAGATTGTAGATGTGCACCATGACAGCTCTTCTACCCGAATTCACTATAATACTATAATACATGTATATACTATAATACTATAATACATGTATATACTATAATACATGTATATACTATAATACTATAATACATGTATATACTATAATACTATAATACATGTATATACTATAATACTATAATACATGTATATACTATAATACTATAATACATGTATATACTATAATACTATAATACATGTATATACTATAATACTATAATACATGTATATACTATAATACTAGAATACATGTATATACTATAATACTAGAATACATGTATATACTATAATACATGTATATACTATAATACTATAATACATGTATATACTATAATACTATAATACATGTATATACTATAATACTATAATACATGTATGTACTATAATACTATAATACATGTATATACTATAATACTATAATACATGTATATACTATAATACTATAATACATGTATGTACTATAATACTATAATACATGTATATACTATAATACTAGAATACATGTATATACTATAATACTAGAATACATGTATGTACTATAATACTATAATACATGTATATACTATAATACTAGAATACATGTATATACTATAATACTAGAATACATGTATATACTATAATACATGTATATACTATAATACTATAATACATGTATACACTATAATACTATAATACATGTATATACTATAATACTATAATACATGTATATACTATAATACTATAATACATGTATATACTATAATACTATAATACATGTATATACTATAATACTATAATACATGTATATACTATAATACAGACATTTAGTGTATTTTGTCCTGTTATTGTCGGTGTCCATACATCATCTTATCCACATAGACACCTACAGTCACCGTCCTCTGATATATACACTATAATACATGTATATACTATAATACAGGTATATACTATAATACAATAATACAGGTATATACTATAATACATGTATATACTATAATACAGACATTTAGTGTATTTTGTCCTGTTATTGTCGGTGTCCATACATCTTCTTATCCACATAGACACCTACAGTCACTGTCCTCTGACCTATACACAATAATACATGTATATACTATAATACTATAATACATGTATATACTATAATACATGTATATGCTATAATACTATAATACATGTATACACTATAACACTATAATACATGTATATGCTATAATACTATAATACATGTATATACTATAATACTATAATACATGTATATGCTATAATACTATAATACATGTATATACTATAATACATGTATATACTATAATACTATAATACATGTATATGATATAATACTATAATACATGTATATACTATAATACTATAATACATGTATATACTATAATACATATATATACTATAATACATGTATACACTATAATACTATATGTATTATAGTATATACATGTATTATAGTATTATAGTATATACATGTATTATAGTATTATATCATATACATGTATTATAGTATTATAGTATATACATGTATTATAGTATTATAGTATATACATGTATTATAGTATATACATGTATTATAGTATTATAGCATATACATGTATTATAGTATTATAGTATATACATGTATTATAGTGTATATGTCAGAGGACGGTGACTGTAGGTGTCTATGTGGATAAGAAGATGTATGGACACCGACAATAACAGGACAAAATACACTAAATGTCTGTATTATAGTATATACATGTATTATAGTATATACATGTATTATAGTATTATAGTATATACATGTATTATAGTATTATAGTATATACATGTATTATAGGATATACATGTATTATAGGATATACATGTATTATAGGATATACATGTATTATAGGATATACATGTATTATAGTATTATAGCATATACATGTATTATAGTATATACATGTATTATAGTATTATAGTATATACATGTATTATAGTGTATATATCAGAGGACGGTGACTGTAGGTGTCTATGTGGATAAGAAGATGTATGGACACCGACAATAACAGGACAAAATACACTAAATGTCTGTATTATAGTATATACATGTATTATAGTATATACATGTATTATAGTATTATAGTGTATACATGTATTATAGTATTATAGTATATACATGTATTATAGTATATACATGTATTATAGTATTATAGCATATACATGTATTATAGTATTATAGCATATACATGTATTATAGTATTATAGCATATACATGTATTATAGTATTATAGCATATACATGTATTATAGTATTATAGTATATACATGTATTATAGTATTATAGTATATACATGTATTATAGTGTATATGTCAGAGGACGGTGACTGTAGGTGTCTATGTGGATAAGAAGATGTATGGACACCGACAATAACAGGACAAATACACTAAATGTCTGTATTATAGTATATACATGTATTATAGTATATACATGTATTATAGTATTATAGTATATACATGTATTATAGTATTATAGTATATACATGTATTATAGTATTATAGCATATACATGTATTATAGTATTATAGTATATACATGTATTATAGTATTATAGTATATACGTGTATTATAGTATTATAGTATATACATGTATTATAGTATATACATGTATTATAGTGTATATATCAGAGGACGGTGACTGTAGGTGTCTATGTGGATAAGAAGATGTATGGACACCGACAATAACAGGACAAAATACACTAAATGTCTGTATTATAGTATATACATGTATTATAGTATTATAGTATATACATGTATTATAGTATTATAGTATATACATGTATTATAGTATTATAGTATATACATGTATTATAGTGTATATGTCAGAGGACGGTGACTGTAGGTGTCTATGTGGATAAGAAGATGTATGGACACCGACAATAACAGGACAAAATACACAAAGGGAGAGATATATTCTACAAAGGAAAAGTTGTCCAGTTGCCCATAGCAACCAATCAGATCTCTTCTATCATCTTGCAGAGGTCTTGTTATAAATGAAAGAAGCGATCTGATTGGTTGCTATGGGTAACTTTTCCTCTGGTTTTCATAAATCTCCCCCAAGGCCACTGGGAATGAGGATCTGTAACCATAAGGCAGAGCACAGGAGACATTTCCTGCAGACGACCAGACCTATGCTCCAATATAAAGTTTTCGGCCTGCAGAGCTAGAGACCATCTTGTTACTCTGCTATTTTTCTTTTTACTTAGGTACATCCACCTCAGAGGGGCATGGTCAGTGACTAACCTAAGCTTTCTTCCCAACAAATAATATTTGAGGGACTCAAGGGCCAAACATTCCCTCTCTACAATTGTATAATATCTCCATCATATAACATAGGGACAAGCATAAGGCTATCCTTCATATAAGAGAGGGATAGGTATAAGGCTATCCTTCATATAAGATAGGGATAGGTATAAGGCTATCCTTCATATAAGATAGTGATAGGTATAAGGCTATCCTTCATATAAGAGAGGGATAGGCATAAGGGTATCCTTTATATAAGACAGGGATAGGTATAAAACGATCCATTATATAAGATAGGGATAGGTATAACGCTATTCTTCATATAAGAAAAGAATAGGCGTAATGTTATCCTTCATATAAGAGAGGGATAGGCATAAGGGTATCCTTCATATAAGAGAGGGATAGGCATAAGGGTATCCTTTATATAAGATATGGATAGGTATAAAACGATCCATTATATAAGATAGGGATAGGTATAACGCTATTCTTCATATAAAAAAGGAATAGGCGTAATGTTATCCTTCATATAAGATAGGGATAGGCATAAGGCTATCCTTTATATAAGATAGGGCCAGAGACTATTAATAGTATTCAGAATATTGGGCATTCTAATGCTATGCTCGGCCACTGCACCCCCTCAGCTGACTGTGACACAACTCCTCCTCGTGGTTAGTGCTATCCTCCTGTGTTTAGGACGGACATTTCCACCGCATCATGTAACTGTAGAGGAGGAGGAATCCACTGACAGCCGGCTTAACATCATATAGTCAGACTCTTCTTCTTCCTGAAAACACCTCGAATGATTTAATCAGTTCAGAAGGGCAGTACTATCCTCCGAAACACCACAACCCCTGGCAGACAGTGTGAACATTGGACGGCTGACGCGGTTTCTACTACTACCACTAGGCACCTGGCTGCTGCTGCCTGTACTGGTGCTGGTACTGCCACCAACATTCTTACTGGCAGAGGACATGACATGGGTCTTCTGTCCTCTACCTCATCCAGCAATTGCTCTAATTCAGTTATTTTGATCCTTTTGGGATTCTATTTTAACTTACCTACTAGACAACTTTATCTTTCAATGCTTTGAACTGCGCTGTTATCTTACAACCAGGGAAATATAACGTGTTTGATTAAATCAAGAATATGGACAAATGTAGTGGACACAGCTCACCCTCTCCACGACACGAACAGGACCGGACCCCAGTCCGGGAAAATGGCAAAGAACGAAGAAAAGTCCAGCGTGGTTGGTTCAAGCAATGCAAATAGATTTATTCAGCAATCAGCCAACATAGATGACAGGTGACGCGTTTCGACCGTAGTATGCAGCCTTATTCATACAAAAAACAGACATAAGTGGATGGTATTTATAGAGGAAGAGGTGGGGTCTCCACCCCAGAATTTCACCAGGTGGTTAACCCCATCGTTTCCTACTTTACAACAAGGATAACAATAAAAATGCAGGTAGAAAATAACCCACAATGTGAACACACTATTACCAAAAAATACACAAATACGGAATGCATTCTTATGTTACCTTTATTTCTTATGATGTTGATCGATCAAGAGACCATTAATAAACTCTTTTTTCATTGTTGGAGAAAAAGCAATTACCTTATTTTTCGCCCTATAGGATGCACCGGCGTATAAGACGCACCCAATTTATAGGTGCAAAATCTAAAAAAATTAAGATTTTGAACCCAATAGTGGTCTTCAACCTGCGGACCTCCAGATGTTGCAAAACTACAACTCCCAGCATGCCCGGACAGCCGTTGGCTGTCCGGGCATGCTGGGAGTTGTAGTTTTGCAACATCTGGAGGTCCGCAGATTGAAGACCACTGCATAGGAGGTAATACTCACGTGTCCCCACCGCTCCGGAGCCGTCACCGCTGCCCTGGATGTCGCTCCATCGCTGTCGCCGTGTCCCCGTCGTTCCGGAACGTCTGCTGCCGGCCGGGTATCCTCTCTCTCCGTCGCCGCCATCACGTCGTTACGCACGCCGATGCACGTACGCGACGGCGTGATGACGAGGAAGGAGAGTGCCGGCCATACAGGGGAGCCCTGAATGGAGAAGACACAGAGGAGGCAGGTAAGGTCCCTCCCGGTGTCCTGTAAGCACTAACCCGGCTATTCAGTCGGGCTGTTCGGGACCGCCGCGGTGATCCCGAACAGCCCGACTGAACAGCCGGGTTAGTGTCACTTTCCCTTCAGAAGCGGCGGTCAGCTTTGATTGCCGCGTCTGAAGGGTTAATACAGGGCATCACCGCGATCGGTGGCGTCCTGTATTAGCCGCGGGTCCCGGCCGTCGATGGACGCAGGGACCGCCGCGATAGGGGTGTATTCGCCGTATAAGATGCACCGACTTTTTCCCCCCAGTTTTGGGGAAGAAAAAGTGCGTCTTATATGGCGAAAAATACGGTACTCATAATAATATGAGCATGCTGATGTAAATAACTAATCTGTGTTCCAGAATGAGGTATATCAAAATTATTTAATTCTCGATATTGAATAGCCATTATGTCATGGCTCCCCCAAAAACATTTTTGGGGAGAAACATTGTTCTGTAGAACACCATATAATCAACATGTTCATACAAACTTTCAAATGTTTCGAAGAGGAATCTTATTTATTCGGACCAAGACATTTCATATTATTTCTTAATATAATTCTCAATTATTAGTATTCATTATGCAGTCTTGGAGTATGTGTGTTCATCGATATACAGTGACCCCCGACCTACGATGGCCCCGACATATGATGAAATCGACATACGATGCTTTCTTATGTGGGGGCCATCGCATTAAGTGCTATCCGGCAGCGCCAAATGCTTAAGCTGCTGCCGGATAGCAGCTTAATGTTCCCCGTGTGGTGTGGTAAGTATTACTTACTCCTCCACGATGCTCCGGGGTGCCCTCCGGGTCCAGCGCTGGTCTTCCGGTGTCTTCTCGGCCCTCTCCGATGACGTCAATACGCTGCTGCGCACGTCATCTAATAGGAATGGTGTACGCAGCGGCGTAATGACGTTGCTACGCAGGCCCAGTAAGGCCTTGCGGAAGACAGAAGAGGACCGGAGAAGACAGCGGAGGACCGGAGAAGACAGCGGAGGACCGGAGAAGACAGCAGAGGACCAGAGAAGACAGAAGAGGACCGGAGAAGACAGCAGAGGACCGGAGAAGACAGCAGAGGACCAAAGAAGACAGAAGAGGATGGAGAAGACAGCAGAGGACCAGAGAAGACAGAAGAGGACCGATAGAAGACAGCAGAGGACCGGAGAAGACAGCAGAGGACCAGAGAAGACAGAAGAGGACCGATAGAAGACTGCGGAGGCCGGGGTCACCATCGGGAGCGGCGGGGACACCATCTTGAGCGGCGGGGACAGGTGAGTACAGCTTCCTATACTTTACATTGCACGAATCCCTCAACATACGATGGATTCGACAAACGATGGCTCGTTTGGAACGAATTACCATCGTATGTTGAGGGACCACTGTATTCACAGACAGTGTCATTTATACATTTTAATAAGTATAATAATTTATGTAAAAAAAAAAGTGTGTAGAAAAAACTCCTTTATATGTCAAATTTATAAGATATCTCTATACATGCCAATTATTATACAAAAAGGGTCATTTATGGTGGATACCGAAAAAGTCTATATGTATATCTGTTGCCTACATATATAGGTCACAATTCACACAACCTCTCTCACTTGCTATGTTCTTCCTTATATCACAGGGTGTTTTTCTAATTAATTTTTATTTTTGATTCCGCTTATATAAAGAAATAATATGAAATGTCTTGGTCCGAATAAATAAGATTCCTCTTTGGAACATAGTTTGTATGAACATGTTGATTATATGGTGTTCTACAGAACAATGTTTCTCCCAAAAAATGTTTTTTGGGAGCCATGACATAATGGCTATTCAATATCAAGAATTAAATAATTTTGATATACATCGTTCTGGAACACATCAGAATGCTCATATTATTATGAGTAATTGCTTTTTCTCCAACAATGAAGAAAGAGTTTATTAATGGTCTCTTGATCGATTAACATCATAAGAAATAAAGATAACATAAGAATACATTCCGTATTTGTAAAAATGAGATTTTATATATGTATTTTTTGGTAATAGTGTGTTCACATTGTGGGTTATTTTCTACCTGCGTTTTTATTGTTATCCTTTATTGTAAAGTAGGAAACGATGGGGTTAACCACCTGGTGAAATTCTCGGGTGGAGACCCCACCTCTTCCTCTATAAATACCATCCACTTATGTCTGGTTTTTGTATGACTAAGGCTGCATACCACGGGCGAAACGCGTCACCTGTCATCTATGTTGGCTGATTGCTGAATAAATCTATTTGCATTGCTCGAGCTTACCACGCTAGACTTTTCTTCGTTCTTTGCCAAGAATATGGATGTACAGGAGCTTTGGATGGCTAATGTGTATTATTTGGCTGCACTTTTCTTACACTGTTAACTCACATCTGGTAGATATACTGTGTGTGTGCTTAAACCCCATAAATGTAAGTAAGGCGTTTTAGATGTCTCTGCTGCTGACAGCTTTGTTTAGTTGTACTGTGCCTGGAAAAAGGCTGGCTGGGATTTGTAGTGCACGATGTGGCTTCTGCAGGAAGAGATGACACAGGAGATCTCTGGGATCAGCCCACAGCTTTGCTTAGTAGTTGTACAGATATTTGTATGTGCCAAAGGCTGGCTGGGATTTGTAGTGCACGATGAGGCTTCTGTAGGAATGGACAGGAGGTCCCTGAGAGGAGCCCACAGATGAAGGCTGTGCTCACTTTGCTGTGGTATTGTGTATCCTAGGGTTTGTGCTCAGAGGTTATTGTGATATGGGAAGGCTTTTTAGTATTCTGTAGGATCGCTAAGCTCTGGCCTCGGGTCATACACGCACTGTCTGTCTATTTGTCTCTTTCCAGAAAGTCGGCAGCTGCGCGCTTTGCCTTTGAAACTGTGTAAAAGACCCTACCCCTATGCTGCCTCCTATTGGCCTGGGAGCTTACAGACACATAAACCAGCAAATCATTGTAAACCCGGGGTGATCATGTGATAGTTGTAAGGAATGCTGGTCAACCTGACGCCATTTCCCTGCCCCTGTACTTCCTGCTTCCTCTGGGCACCAAAACGCCATGTGTTCTTCATCCCTCATGTTATCGTACACATTACTCGGGACGCACAATCTGAACCTGGAAATTCTGTGAGTCACTGCAACCCCGAAATTCAGGTTAAATCCGGGTTCCGGGGCTCGGCTCCCTCATCCCTAGTGGTGAGTTACTGTATTACTTATATTACTTGGGATAATTGTCTACAGGGTGGGCCATTTATATGGATACACCTTAATAAAATAGAAATGGTTGGTGATATTAACTTCCTGTTTGTGGCACATTAGTATATGTGAGGGGGGAAACTTTTCAAGATGGGTGGTGACCATGGCGGCCATTTTGAAGTTGGCCATTTTGAATCCAACTTTTGTTTTTCAATAGGAAGAGGGTCATGTGACACATGAAACTTATTGGGAATTTACCAAGAAAAACAATGATGTGCTTGGTTTTAACGTAACTTTATTCTTTCATGAGTTATTTGCAAGTTTCTGACCACTTATAAAATGTAACAATACAGGAATATGGGTGCACTACTGTGGTAGATGTATACAATGACATTGGCTAATCCCTCAACACTGATGTTAAAATTGAGACATTCGCCAGCATATCCTTATATGAAAGACATACCAGAGCCCGCACACCAATGCCAAGGTTTCTCAAAATGGCGCGGGACCTAACCTCCCAGGTACCCTCCAGCGTGACTGAGCACACATACAATGGGAGGAGGGAGGCAAGCTGCAAGCCCCACCTGAGTTGGCTAATATAGGTGCATGGCCTCACAGGTGCTACCCTAATGCTGCCTGGAAAATGTTCAAGGCGCAATAACTATGGAGTTTACACACCTCCAAGTATAAAATTTAAACAAACAACAAAAAACGGGGTCTCAAATGGCTGGAGGTACTCAACCCCAAATGCGGTTGTGCATTTATACTGGGGAAGCAGATACATACAAGGCATGCATACAATGGAGGATGCCTGCAGCGGACTACAAGTGCCACAATAGAATCCTACACCAGATAGATGGTGTGGATGTTTAACAATTAGAATAATACAATACAGGAATATGGATGCACTACTGTGGTAGATGTATACAATGACATTGGCTAATCCCTCAACACTGATGTTAAAATTGAGACATTCGCCAGCATATCCTTATATGAAGGACATACCAGAGCCCGCACACCAACGCCAGGGTTTCTCAAAATGGCACGGGACCTAACGCTAATCCTACCTGTGCGTGATAAGCAAAACAGGGACCAGTGGGCAATTACGGCAGCATTCGGTCGACTCACAGCCTCCTCCGTGGTACCCTCCTGTGTGACTGAATTTTATACTTGGAGGTGTGTAAACTCCATAGTTAATGCGCCTTGAATATCTTCCAGGCAGCATTAGGGTAGCACCTGTGAGGCCATGCACCTATATTAGCCAACTCAGGTGGGGCTTGCAGCTTGCCTCCCTCCTCCCATTGTATGTGTGCTCAGTCACGCTGGAGGGTACCTGGGAGGAGGCTGTGAGTCGACCGAATGCTGCCCTAATTGCCCACTGGCCCCTGTTTTGCTTATCACACACAGGTAGGATTAGTGTTAGGTCCCGCACCATTTTGAGAAACCTTGGCGTTGGTGTGCGGGCTCTGGTATGTCCTTCATATAAGGATATGCTGGCGAATGTCTCAATTTTAATATCAGTGTTGAGGGATAGCCAATGTCATTGTATACATCTACCACAGTATTGCACCCATATTCCTGTATTGTATTATTCTAATTGTTACACATCCACACCATCTATCTGGTGTAGGATTCTATTGTGACACTTGTAGTCCGCTGCAGGCATCCTCTATTGTATGCATTTTATGCTGGGGATCGCCCCGAGCAACGGACTACAAGGACAGGATATGCTCCCCCAGTATAAATGCACAACCGCATTTGGGGTTGAGCACCTCCAGCCCTTTGAGACGACACTTATAAAATGTGTTCAATGTGCTGCTAATTGTGTTGGATTGTCAATGCAACCCTCTTCTCCCACTCTTCACACACTGATAGCAACACCGCAGGAGAAATGCTAGCACAGGCTTCCAGTATCCGTATACACTGCTATATACTACTATATACACCGCAGGAGAAATGCTAGCACAGGCTTCCAGTATCCGTATACACTGCTATATACTACTATATACACCGCAGGAGAAATGCTAGCACATGCTTCCAGTATCCGTATACACTGCTATATACTACTATATACACCGCAGGAGAAATGCTAGCACAGGCTTCCAGTATCCGTATACACTGCTATATACTACTATATACACCGCAGGAGAAATGCTAGCACAGGCTTCCAGTATCCGTATACACTGCTATATACTACTATATACACTGCAGGAGAAATGCTAGCACAGGCCTCCAGTATCCGTATACACTGCTATATACTACTATATACACCGCAGGAGAAATGCTAGCTCAGGCTTCCAGTATCTGTATACACTGCTATATACTACTATATACACCACAGGAGAAATGCTAGCAGAGGCTTCCAGTATCCGTATACACTGCTCTATACTACTATATACACCGCAGGAGAAATGCTAGCACAGGCTTCCAGTATCCGTATACACTGCTATATACTACTATATACACTGCAGGAGAAATGCTAGCACAGGCTTCCAGTATCCGTATACACTGCTATATACTACTATATACACCGCAGGAGAAATGCTAGCACAGGCTTCCAGTATCCGTATATACTACTATATACACCGCAGGAGAAATGCTAGCACAGGCTTCCAGTATCCGTATACACTGCTATATACTACTATATACACCGCAGGAGAAATGCTAGCACAGGCTTCCAGGATCCGTATACACTGCTATATACTACTATATACACCGCAGGAGAAATGCTAGCACAGGCTTCCAGTATCCGTATACACTGCTATATACTACTATATACACCGCAGGAGAAATGCTAGCATAGGCTTCCAGTATCCGTATACACTGCTATATACTACTATATACACCGCAGGAGAAATGCTAGCACAGGCTTCCAGTATCCGTATACACTGCTATATACTACTATATACACCGCAGGAGAAATGCTAGCACAGGCTTCCAGTATCCATATACACTGCTATATACTACTATATACACCACAGGAGAAATTATAGCAGTGTATACGGATACTGGAAGCCTGTGCTAGCATGTCTCCTGCGGTGTATATAGTAGTATATAGCAGTGTATACGGATACTGGAAGCCTGTGCTAGCATTTCTCCTGCGGTGTATATAGTAGTATATAGCAGTATATAGAGAAGAGAGTTGCATTGACAATCCAACACAATGGGCAGCAAATTGAACACATTTTATAAGTGGTCAGAAACTTGTAAATAACTCATGAAAGAATAAAGTTATGTTAAAACCAAGCACATCCTTGTTTTTCTTGTGAAATTCTCAATAAGTTTGATGTGTCACATGACCCTCTTCCTATTGAAAAAATAAAAGTTGGATTCAAAATGGCCGACTTCAAAATGGCCGCCATGGTCACCACCCATTTTGAAAAGTTTCCCCCCTCACATATACTATTGTGCCACAAACAGGAAGTTATTATCACCAACCATTCCCATTTTATTACAGTGTATCCATATAAATGGCCCACCTTGTATAAATGTTCCCCAACACCTATAGGACTTTTTATAATGTGTAAAGTTCTTCCATCAGAATAATGTCCTAGAAGCCAGAAGATAGAAGTGATTTTGTGTCTCTAATCTGGTCATGTCCTGGAATTCTTCATCACTGGAATAAGTCCCTTCTCTCTGAGGTGTTTGGGTCTCCAGTAGCAGCTCCCCATGGATTATGCCTGTTGGGTCTTCTCCATGAGGAGCAGTGAATATCACAACCATATATCACACTCTTTTCCTACCATGTAAACTATAGTGATGACATCGCTGGATCGGTGACTACGTTCTAAAAGAAAACTTTTATTAACAATTGGGAACAAGTTTGGAGATGCAGTATATGATATATGTATAAATGTCAGATATCCTATGTACATGGTTAATATATAGATGTGTTATCTGTGTCATTTATTGCTCTGAATTGGCTTCTCTCCTGTGTGAATTCTTAGATGTTTGATAAGATGTTTCACAGAAAAACATTTCCCACATTCAGAACAGGAAAATGGCTTCTTTCATGTGTGAGTTTTTAGATGTTTAACAAGATTTGATTTCAGAGTAAAACATTTCCCACATTCTGAACATGAAAATGTCTTTTCTCCTGTGTGAATTCTTTGATGTTTAAGAAGATCCGATTTCTCAGTAAAACATTTCCCACATTCTGAACATGAAAATGGCTTTTCTCCTGTGTGAATTCTTTGATGCGTAACAAGACGTGATTTCAGAGTAAAACATTTCCCACATTCTGAACATGAAAAGGTCTTTTCTCCTGTGTTAATTCTTTGATGTTTAAGAAGATCCGATTTCTCAGTAAAACATTTCCCACATTCTGAACATGAAAATGGCTTTTCTCCTGTGTGAATTCTTTGATGCGTAACAAGATGTGATTTCTGAGTAAAACATTTCCCACATTCTGAACATGAAAATGGCTTTTCTCCTGTGTGAATTCTTTGATGCGTAACAAGATGTGAAATCAGAGTAAAACATTTCCCACATTCTGAACATGATAATAGCTTTTCTCCTGTGTGAATTCTTTGGTGTTTAACAAGAACTGATTTCACAGTAAAACACTTCCCACATTCTGAACATGAAAATGGCTTTTCTCCTGTGTGATTTCTTTGATGCATTACAAGATGTGATTTCCCAGTAAAACATTTCCCACATTCCGAACATGAAAATGGCTTTTTTCCTGTGTGAATTATTTGATGTTTAACAAGAACGGTTTTCTGAGTAAAACACTTCCCACATTCTGAACATGAAAATGGCTTCTCACCTGTGTGAATTTTTTGATGCATAACAAGATGTGATTTCCCAGTAAAACATTTCTCACATTCTGAACAGGAAAATGGCTTTTCTCCTGTGTGAATTCTTTGATGTTTAACAAGAACTGATTTCAGAGTAAAACACTTCCCACATTCTGAACATGAAAATGGCTTTTCTCCTGTGTGATTTCTTTGATGCGAAACAAGATGTGATTTCCGAGTAAAACATTTCCCACATTCTGAACATGAAAATGGCTCTTCTCCTGTGTGAATTGTTTGATGTTTAACAAGCATTGTTTTCTGAGTAAAACACTTCCCACATTCTGAACATGAAAATGGCTTTTCTCCTGTGTGATTTCTTTGATGTGAAACAAGATGTGATTTCCGAGTAAAACATTTCCCACATTCTGAACATGAAAATGGCTTTTCTCCTGTGTGAATTATTTGATGTTGAACAAGAATTGTTTTCTGAGTAAAACACTTCCCACATTCTGAACATGAAAATGGCTTTTCTCCTGTGTGATTTCTTTGATGCGAAACAAGATGTGATTTCCGAGTAAAACATTTCCCACATTCTGAACATGAAAATGGCTTTTCTCCTGTGTGAATTATTTGATGTTTAACAAGAATTGTTTTCTGAGTAAAACACTTCCCACATTCTGAACATGAAAATGGCTTTTCTCCTGTGTGATTTCTTTGATGCGAATCAAGTTGTGATTTCCGAGTAAAACTTTTCCCACATTCAGAACATGAAAATGGCTTTTCTCCTGTGTGAATTTTTTGATGTTTAACAAATCCTGATTTGTCAGTAAAACATTTCCCACAATCTGAACATGAAACAAGCTTTTCTCTTGTGTGAATTCTTTGATGTTTAACAAGATTTGAATTCAGACTAAAACATTTTCCACATTCTGAGCATGAAAATGGCTTCTCTCCTGTGTGAGTTCTTTGATGCTTAACAAGACTTGATTTCCAAGGAAAACATTTCCCACATTCTGAACATGAAAATGGCTTCTCTCCTGTGTGAATTTTTTTATGTTTAACAAAACCTGATTTGTCAGTAAAATATTTCCCACATTCTGAACATGAAAATCGCTTTTCCATTTTTTGGTTAACAGACTGAGATGAATCTTTAGGTTGGACTTGTATAACAGGATGAGATGACAGATCTTGGCTGTGAAGGGCTGAGGGTGTATCTGGGATAATGGAATGTTCTTCATATGTATCTTGTGTGATATCATCATCTGCTTTATAATCTGAAGATATAAGATTCTCCTCGGATCTCCTGGTACAGTCATCTGCCAAGAAGAAATAAAACAGATTATATTTTTAAGCAACAATCTTAACCCCTTAATGACCCAGGAAATTTAAATTTTTGCTTTTAAGAGACATATAGGGAGATTTATCAAAACCTGAGTAGAGGAAGAGTGGTGCAGTTGCACATGGCAACCAGATTGCTTCTTTTATTTTAACCCCTTAACCTCTTAAGGACGTAGGGCGTACCTGTACGCCCTATGCCCGGTCCCGGTGTTTAAAACGGGGTCACGCCGTGACCCTGCATCACACCGGGCCGGTCCCGGGACCCTGGGCTAACAGCATCTCCGATAGCTGTGCCGCGCGCTGTTAACCCCTCAGACGCGGCAATCAAAGTTGACCGCTGCATCTGAAAGCGAATGTAAACGCTTCCCGGCAGCTCAGTCGGGCTGATCGGGACATCGCGATAAAATCTCCTTACCTCTCTCCGCGGCGTCTGATCGTCGATTGATTGCTCCAAGCCAGAGCTACAGGCTTGAGCAATCGAGCCCCTATCTCACTGATCCCTGCAAAGCTATGGCTTTGCAGGGATCAGCATAGGAGATCAGTGTGTGCAGTGTTATAGGTCCCTATGGGATAACAATGATCAGTGTGTGCAGTGTTATAGGTCCCTATGGGAGCTATAACACTGCAAAAAAAAAGTGGAAAAAAAAAGTTAACAAAGGTCATTTAACCCCTTCCTTATTAAAAGTTTGAATCACCCCCCTTTTCCCATAAAAAAAATAAACTGTGTAATTAAAAATAAACATATGTGGTATCGCCGCGTGCAGAAATGTCCGAAATATAAAAATATATCGTTAATGAAATTGCACGGTCAATGGCGTGCGCGCAAAAAAATTCCAAAGTCTAAAATAGTGTATTTTTGGTCACTTTTTATATCATGAAAAAAATGAATAAAAAGCAATCAAAAAGTCCGATCAATACAAAAATGGTACCGATAAAAACTTCAGAACACGGCGCAAAAAATGAGCCCTCATACCGGCCCGTGCGCCGAAAAATAAAAAAGTTACAAGGGGCTAGAAGATGAGAATTTTAAACATATACATTTTCCTGCATGTAGTTATGATATAAAGAATAAAGATAAGGTGTTATTTTTACCGAAAAATGAACTGCGTAGAAACGGAAGCCCCCAAAAGTTATAAAATGACATTTTTTCTTCAATTTTGTCGCACAACGAATTTTTTTTCCGTTTCGCCGTGGATTTTTGGCTAAAATGACTAATGTCACTGCAAAGTAGAATTGTTGGCGCAAAAATTAAGCCATAATATGGAATTTTATGTGCAAAATTGAAAGAGTTATGATTTTTAGAAGGTGATGAGGAAAAAATGAAAATGCAAAAACGGAAAAACCCTGCGTCCTTAAAGGGGTTCTCCCTTGCTTATACTGTTTTTTGTTATTATGTTTGTGTGTTATATGTGTATGTGTTTTTTTTTGTGTGTTGTGATTATGTATACATGTATTTTCTTACCTTTTGTGAAGATCCGGAAGCTGGCCCCTTTTTCTTCCAGTGGCTTGCTGTGCACCTCGGCCTCCGCCATGTTGTGTTCGGTAAGTGGGATGTCGGGGGGTGTGTTCTTGCTTCTGTCCTTCCTATCTTCTGACGTCCGAGGCAAATCTTTTCTTCCTGTTTCTTCCGTGGCTCAGCGACGAATCTGCGGCCTCTTCCGGCGCATGTGCAGGTATTTTTTTTTTTACCAATAAAGTTTTTTTTGTCTAATTGACAAACTGTCTGCGCTTGCGCGAAGCTACGCTATTAGCGTAGACCTAATGTACGCTACGCTGTTAGCGTAGCACTTGCGTACTCGCGCATGCGCAGACAGTTTGTCAATTAGAAAAAAAATGTATTGGTAAAAAAAATAACTACCTGCGCATGCGCCGGAAGAGGCCACAGATTCGTCGCTGAGTCACGGAAGAAACAGGAAGAAAAGATTTGCCTCGGACGTCAGAAGATAGGAAGGACAGAAGCAAGAGCACACCCCCCGACATCCCATTTACCGAACACAACATGGCGAAGGCCGAGGTACACAGCAAGCCACTGGAAGAAAAAGGGGCCAGCTTCCGGATCTTCCCAAAAGGTAAGAAAATACATATATACATAATCACAACACACATAAAAAAACACATACTTATACACACATAGCACACAAAAATAACAGTATAAGCAAGGGAGAACCCCTTTAAGGGGTTAAGGACGCAGGGTTTTTCCGTTTTTGCATTTTCATTTTTTCCTCATCACCTTCTAAAAATCATAACTCTTTCAATTTTGCACATAAAATTCCATATTATGGCTTATTTTTTGCGCCACCAATTCTACTTCGTAGTGTCATTTTACCAAAAAATCCCCGGCGAAATGGGGAAAAAATTCATTGTGCGAAAAAATGACATTTTTGGGGGCTTCCGTTTCTACGCAGTGCATTTTTCAGTAACAATGACACATTATCTTTATTCTGTAGGTCCATACGATTAAAATGATACCCTAATTATATAGGTTGGATTTTGACTTCGTTCTGAAAAATGTAAATGTTAAAAATTCTCATCTTCTGACTCCTATAACTTTTTTATTTTTCCGCGTACGGGCCGGTATGAGGGCTAATTTTTTGCGCTGTAATCTGAAGTTTTTATCGGTACCATTTTTGTATTGATCGGACTTGTTGATTGCTTTTTATTCATGTTTTCACGATATAAAAAAGTGACCAAAAATATGCTATTTTGGACGTTGGAATTTTTTTGCGCGTACGCCATTGACCGTGCAGTTTAATTAACAATGGATTTTTATAATTCGGACATTTCCGCACGCGGCGATATCACATACGTTTATTTTTATTTACAGTTTGGGGTTTTTTTTATGGGAAAAGGGGGTGATTCAAACTTTTATTAGGGAAGGGGTTAAATGACCTTTATTAACTTTTTTTTCCACTTTTTTTTTGCAGTGTTATAGCTCCCATAGGGACCTATAACACTGCACACACTGATCTTTTACACTAATTCCTGCAAAGCCATAGCTTTGCATGGACCAGTGTTATAGGCGGTCGGTTGCTCAAGCCTGTATCTCAGGCTTGGGGCAATCAATCGCTGACCGGACGCGATGGATTTTATCGCGATGGTCCCGATCAGTCTGACTGAGCTGCTGGGAAGCTTTCACTTTAATTTTAGACACGGCGATCAACTTGGATCGGTGCCGCGCGCTATTAGCCCAGGGTCCCGGCAATCATTAGCCGCCGGGACCGACCCGGTATAACACGGGGTCACGGCGTGACCCCGTTTTATATACCGGGATCGGGCGTAGGGCGTACAGGTACGCCCTACGTCCTTAAGAGGTTAAAAGAGAAAAATGAAAGCAATGTTATTGGTTGCTATGGGCAACTGCACCACTTTTCCTCCATAACTCTTATTTTTTCATCTACAGACTAATATGAGGACTTGTCCTTTGGGAACCAATTGTACTTTGTAATGACACCTTTCTTTTGAAGGTTGTAAATAATGCTGCAGATCCGTTACGTGTGACCCTACCCTAAATGTCATAAGTCACATGGTCACAAGGGGGCGTGGCTATGCTGCAGTGGGTGAGTGGATAGCAGGGTGGATGGGATTTACTGAAGTAATGCTATCCACCCACCCACTGCGGCATAACCACGCCCCCTGGAGACCATGTGACTCATGACATATTGTCTCTGGCTGCATGGAATGCTGGGAAAGGACAGAGACAACAGTTAAATAAAAAGACTTGCACTACAGCACTTCCGGGTCCTGTGCATGAAAATGGGACAAAGTGACGCACGGAGGAAATAGAAGCAAATAACACAGGATTATAACTAGACGTCATGTGATCAAAGGCTGAAGAAAAGAAATCCTGGAATATCCCTTTAAAAAAGCCCTATGGGATTTATTTTATACTTATATAGTGCAGCATAGGCTATTATTAGAGAACATTGAAGATGTTCTTGTGTATGCCTTGTGCTTACCTGTTTTAGCTGATGTGGCAGGCATGGGTTCTCAGCCGTACCTTTTTCCTATTTTAGAACAGAAATTATTTTCTCATACATTTCCCATGAATCCTCTGGGTTTGCAGAGAGGGGGCAGGGTCTCATCACTGCACCTGGTCGTCTAATTAGGTTGTTGGTGCTGGAGTTAAGCCAGGTGAACTGATTAGACTCATATATGGGTTGAGCTCAGTTCACATTATGTGCAGTTTTGATGCATTTTCTTTTTCAAAGTGCGTTTTTAAAGAAATATTACCATAAGGAGAAAGTGGTTTGACCTATAATCACAATTGAGGTGTTTTTAGTCTTTAGGATATGTTATCATTTCATTTGCATTTTTTTCACTTTTTTTTGTCTGCCTTTTGACCGTGATTTTATAAAATCGCTGTAAAAGTTAAAGGGGTTATCCAGGAAAAAACTTTTTTTTATATATATCAACTGGCTCCAGAAAGTAAACAGATTTATAAATTACTTCTATTAAAAAATCTTAATCCTTTCAGTACTTAAGAGCTTCTGAAGTTAAGGTTGTTCTTTTCTGTCTAAGTGCTCTCTGATGACGTGTCTCAGGAACCGCCCAGTTTAGAAGAGGTTTGCAATGGGGATTTGCTTCTAAACGGGGCGGTTCCCAAGACACGTGTCCTCAGAGAGCACTTAGACAGAAAACAACAACCTTAACTTCAGCAGCTCATAAGTACTGAAAGGATTAAGATTTTTTAATAGAAATCTGTTTAACTTTCTGGAGCCAGTTGATATATATATATATATATATATATATATATATATATATATATATATATATATATATATATATAAAAGTTTTTTCCTGAATAACCCCTTTAAGTAAATACCAAGATTTAAAAAAATAAATAAATAAATAAACCATGGCAAAAACTGAAAAAATGCTAAATGATATGTGAACACAACTTTAAGGAGGTGTATAACAATTATCCTGATCCCATAGAGATAGCAGCAGCAGTACACACATAGAGCTGGAGGGGAGGGTTAGCAGGAGAGATCTGCTATGTGATGAGATCATCCTGTAGTTCACAGGAAGTTAGCTGACTTATGACTGACCACTAACTATGACATATTAAGCAATGTCATTTGTGGGCTGGTGATTACATGACTCAGTTACAGCAATGAAACACATGGATGTAGCTGTACTGGAATGAAACAAATTATACTGTAGGACTAGTAATGGTGAGTGTGCACGATATGGGGAAAAAAATCAAAAACAAAACCTAGAATGCTACACTCCTCCACCCTTCTGGCCATCTTCACCCCGAGCACAGCGCCCCCTCCTCATTGAGGTGCAGCCAGTCCCTACGGTAGAGCCTGTATCAGCAGAGAAGTCAGCCCAGTTCTCCATGAACCCAAACCCCTCCTTCCTACACAGCTTCTGAGCCACTTGTTTACCTCCCAAAGGGTGTATTCACACCACGTTTTTGCAATACAGTTCCCGTATATGTTTTCAATGTGAAAACCGTACAGAGCCGTATTGAGAAACCGTATGCATTGACTCTCCATTGAAAACCGTATGCCAAACGATGCATCCGTTTTCCGTTTTGTACGGTTTTGTCAGTTTTTTCCCCGTACCCAAAACTGTAGCCTACCACGGTTCTTGGTCTGGGTGAAAAACCGTATTAAACCCTATACGTTTTTTGAGAGTCAATGGGAACCGTACAGAACCGTTTGTGAGTACGGGTCCATCCGGCTTAAACCATACGGTTTTTTACTTTTGCACAGATATATTTCTTGGAATTTCAATCAAACAAGTAAAACTTTCTTCATAATGGAGTAAAAAGTTAAAAACGTATATGTTTTTTTCTTAAAAAATGTATGCAACCAGACATCATTTTTCAAACTGCATACAGTTTTTAACCGTATTTGGGATAAAATATGTACACACGTTTTGATACCGTTTAGTCCGGTTTTGAGGAATTTGTTTTTCAACAAAAACATGATATGGGAACTGTATTGCAAAAACGTGGTGTGAATGCACCCTAATCCCCCGCTGTCTCTCTGGTGTGGCTCGTGGTACAGATAATATTTCAGAGATTACCACCTTGGAGGTCCTCTCCTTCAGCTTGCGGCCTAAGTCCCTGAAATCATTTTTAAGGACACTCTACCTACCTCTTACTTTGTCATTAATGCCAATGTGTACCATGACTGCTGGGTCTTCTCCAGCCCCTCCCAGTAACCGGTCAACACGATCCGCAATGTGCCGAACTCGAGCGCCAGGAAGACAACACACTGTTTCAGTGATCCCAGTCTTTGTGACAGATCGCCCTGTCTGTCCCCCTAATAACAGAGTCCCCCACTACCAGTACCTGTCTGGCCTGCCCTGCACTCCTCCTTCCATCCTTACTGGTGCAGACACCCCCCTGGTGGTCAGAGGCAGTATCTTGCTGCAGCATCGCTAACTCTGAACTAACATCCCCTCATATACCAACCGGGCAAACTTGTTGGGGTGTAAGATCAGGACTAGCCTCCCTGACACTTCTCCCTCTACCCCGTTTTCTAACTATAACCCAGCTAGCTGCCTGACTGTCCTGCACCTCCATCCCACTATCCTCCCCACCTCTACCCCACAGAGTGCCCGCTCAGTACCCAGCAGACTCCTCTCCATGTTGTCAATACATCTCAGTCTTGCCAGATGCTCCTCAGGATCCAGGATCTGGGCTTCTAAATGAACAACCCGCACAACAATATGCACCCCCCTACTGCTGTTCAAGGATTGTATACATTGACCAAGATGTACACTGGATAGCACTGTCAAACATGGAGTCAGTGTGGGGGCACAGGAGGGGTATAATATCAGTATGGGGGTACAGGAGGGTTATCATATCAGTGTGGGGGCACAGGAGGGGTATCATATCAGTGTGGGGGGGGGGGGGCACAGAATAAGTGGGGCACAGAAGGGGTAAAAAAATCAGAATAAAAACGCCTTTATTTATATCATGCCCACATATTCTGCAGCGCTGTACACAGTTTGTTATCACTCAGGTTGCTCCCTGTCCCCATTGGGGATCACAATCTAAATCCCTAATTCACCTATCAGTATGTCTTTGGAGTGTGGGAGGAAATCCACGTAAACAAAGGGAGAACATCCAAACTCCTTGTAGATGTTGGTCTTGGTGGCATACTAGCTGTACACTAGGGCTCTGCAGACCATATAAGTGATTACAGATACATCCAGTGACTCTTTTCTATCTGGCCCAGACAGCCATGAAGACTTTTCCTGATCAAAACTCGTCTCTGCAGAATCTGCTGACAAAAATGTTGTGTTCCTTTATCCAGCACAATCCCCACCACTTTACATATCTGTATTGCACCACACAGTAATAGTTCCCACTTTGAGCACCAATATAGTAGTTAGGTCCCTTCTGTGCCCCCATACTGCCCCCAGTATTACGCCTCAATAATGCCACATATAGTACTTAGGCCCCCTCGGTGCCCCATAAAGTAGTTGGCCACCATATAGTAGTAGCCCAATGAAAAAAACAAATACCTCTCTCTAATCATTTTTCCTCTCTGCTCCCCGCGGCTCCAACTCTCTGAGCTCCCTATACAGACAGCGCCATACAGAGATGCTGCCTACACCGGAAGTCATGGCTACAGAGACAGGACGGAGCCACCAGTGTAACACATACACAATCAATAGCCACGCTTGTTAGGGGATCAGGGACATGTGTCCCCTGCAGACCAGGTCACAGGCACACCCCCTTTCCACTGCGATCCTTACGTCCAGCACATAGGTATATTTTATGTCTATATTCCAGCTGTATTCTGCATCCATATTATAAATGTGTTATCTCCCGTAACTGAGTCACAGGTTTGGCTGAATGGAGGAACATACAGCAGAAAAGAGACAGGACACAGAGCTTAAAGGGGTATTCCAGGAAAAAACTTTTTTTTATATATATCAACTGGCTCCAGAAAGTTGAACAGATTTGTATATTACTTCTATTAAAAAATATTAATCCTTTCAGTACTTATGAGCTTCTGAAGTTAAGGTTGTTCTTTTCTATCTAAGTGCTCTCTGATGACACGTGTCTCGGGAACCGCCCAGTTTAGAAGCAAATTCCCATAGCAAACCTCTTCTAAACTGGGCGGTTCCCGAGACACGTCATCAGAGATTACTTAGACAGAAAAGAACAACCTAAACTTCAGAAGCTCATAAGTACTGAAAGGATTAAGATTTTTTTAATAGAAGTAATTTACAAATCTGTTTAACTTTCTGGAGCCAGTTGATATATAAAAAAAAGTTTTTTCCTGGATAACCCCTTTAAAGAACTGCACAAAACATTGTAGCTGCCGCTGACTGATTAAAATCTGTCCCCTGCATTTAGTGGTTACTACTCACCTGGATGGTTACCTGTAGGAATGTCCTCCTTATACTGCTCATCACCGCTCACATGTGTCTCCTCTTCTTCTTCCTTTATGTCTGCAGCATTAATATAGATTCGATCTTTTCCTGTAGGAATGTCCTCCATATACTGCTCATCACTGCTCACATCTGTCTCCTCTTCTTCTTCCTTTATGTCTGCAGCATGAATATAGATTGGATCTTTTCCTGTAGGAATGTCTTCCATATAGTGCTCATCACCGCTCACATCTGTCTCCTCTTCTTCTTCCTTTATGTCTGCAGCATTAACATAGATTGGATCTTTTCCTGTAGGAATGTCCTCCATATACTGCTCATCACCGCTCACATCTGTCTCCTCTTCTTCTTCCTTTATGTCTGCAGCATGAATATAGATTGGATCTTTTCCTGTAGGAATGTCCTCCATATGCTGATCATCACCGCTCACATCTTTCTCTTCTTCCTTTATGTCTGTGGCATTAATATAGATCACATCTTTCCCTGTAGGAAAGATCTCCTTATACTGCTCATCACCGCTCCAATCTGTCTTTGGAACATTAATATTGTTCATATCTTCTCCCTGAATGATAAGATGTGGAAAAAATATTGTAAAAAAGTCTTCAGACAGTAAAAGTCATGTTGAATGTTTTATATAAGCAGAAAAGATCATTAATTATTTCACAGAACAAAAATAACAAAAGGAGTTATCTGAACCCCATTAATACAATGTTCCCCCATGTTTATAAACAGGGGAGGTTACATTAAGGATGGAGCGGCCAGTGTGATGCATACACAATCAAAAGCCACGCTCATTCAGGGATTAGGGACTTGCGGGTCAGGTCACAATCACACCCTTTCTACCGCGATCCTTACATTCCAGCGCATAGGTATATTTCCTGCCCATAATACACCTGTATTCTGCATCTATATTATAATCTATTATCTTCCATAACTGACCGGTCTCCGGTTTGGCTGAAGGAGGAACATGCAGCAGAAAAGACCGAAAGGACACAGAGCTTAAAGAATTCTACTAAACATTGTAAGTAGAAAAGATCGCCCAAAATTTTGAAATCTGACTGGCGCCATAAGGGATATCCTGCAGGATTCTGACAATCAAACTTACATGTAAATATATTCCATACAGATTTCAGAGACCATGAGAGGCCACAAATCTTCATCTGTTTGGAGCCCCACCTGGAAGATGCCTCCTAGTGTACGCTAGTCCTGATGAGGATAAAGGAGCTACACTGCAACAATCCTTCGAGTTAGGGTTAGGAGACTATGGCGCAGAAAATTATTCCCAGTTTCTAACTTCCATGTCAGGGAAATCCCCCCAGAGATGACCTATTTGACACATTCCCAAGAAACCTGCAGGAGAGCTTCAGTTACAGGGAATGGGATCTCAAGCTCAACCTGTGGAGGGATAAGAGCGACTATAACCATTCCCCAGCTAAACTCCATCCTACCTGACAGAAGTGGGAGATGTATTGTTACCTCTGCTGATGGAGGTCAGCCCTGCTCTAGAAAAAGAGTGCCATCGACTAGCCCTGGAAACAAAGCAAGGGTCATGCCACTATTAAGGGAAATAACCTGTATTTATGAAGCCTGGTGAAACCAACACTCTACGAGCCATAGCCTCCATGCACCATGAAATGTTGAGGGGAACCGGACCACACCTTATTGAGTATTTGCCTGAAGAGGATCAGAAGAAGGGATGGATTGGTGTAAGAGTTTTCCTGTGATGATACAGAATCTAACACATGTGGAAGTCCGGATGGATCGTCTTTAGAAGATTGGTGTCATTCACTTGTTAGACCAAGTTTTATCATGTCTGTGAGGGCAGAACAGAATCTACATGTTAAAGCACTGGTAGATTTTGACTAGGAAGATTCTCCTCTACCACAGCAGTGGAAAGGCGGCCTTCATTCTCAACTAACTACCCGAGATGGAAGGAGCTGACATCATCCAAAAATCTAGAAGTCCCTATTGCCCATCATGGTAGTGAGGGAAAAAAATGGTGCGGTCCGGCTATGTGTGGACTACAAGAGGACTGTGCTAGATCAGTACGCGCTGCCACAGATGATCTGCTGAGGAGGCACAGGAGCTCCTGCTACATTTAAGAGGCTGATAGAGAAAACTGGGAGAAATGAACCACATTGTATTTGGGAACACACCGGAAGAGCATGAATAGAGATTGCTGAAGGTGTTGGGCACGTTGTCGCTGCAGAAGGAATGGCCACGGACCCCGCTAAGATTGACGCAGTGTTAAATTGCCCGAGACTACCTCTGAGATACAGGGTGCTAAAGCGCCACATCCTAAAGATCTCATTGGAAAGTAATGGACTTCAGGATGTGAAGAGGCCTTCTAAGCAATGAAGAAGAGAAGCTACTGATTGGCGTATGCAGACCCTGAAAACCCCTATGTACTCCTCGTGGATGCCAGTACGGAAGGCCTAGGGGGCATTCTGCTCCAACCTTTTCCAGAAGGATTAAGGCGGTGGTTTACATAAGAAGAAATCTTACAGTTGCCAAGAAGAATTATCCAGTCCACAATTTGGAATTTGTGACACTCAAGTGGGCCATTGTGGACAAGCTGCATGACTATTTATATGGAGCAAGATTTGAAGTAAGGACTGATAATAATCCAGTTACCTTCATTCAGACTACAGCCAAGCTGGGTGCCACAGGACATAGGTGCTTGGCTGCATTATAAAATTACAGTTTCAGCCTGATATACAAGCAGGATTCCAAGAATGTCAGTCCGGATGCCCTGTCCCCCAGACCTGGACTCCCTCCTCACCAAGACAAAGAGAAGTGGGAAGAAAATTCTGGATCGGGGTGGGAACATTTTGTCAAATGTATGTAGTGACTCAGGACCAAGAGGATATACTCCATCAGTCACTCCTCAGAAGCAGTGCCAGAGGAATTCAAACTCCAGTCATGCTTCAACAGTGGTCCAGCATAACCCCGGAAGACAAGAGGAAGGCCCAGTCACAGTACT
The DNA here is from genome assembly GCF_029499605.1 of Hyla sarda. Taxonomy (NCBI): domain Eukaryota; kingdom Metazoa; phylum Chordata; class Amphibia; order Anura; family Hylidae; genus Hyla; species Hyla sarda. Next base: position 609,787,150 of record NC_079189.1, read on the forward strand.
GGTATAAACGGGCAGTTCTCGGGGGGGTTATGGCGTAGCACGGTGCCGAAGGAGATCGCCACACACTAAATCTGCTCCCGTGGCCGCAAACTAGCTTGAATCTGCTGGTGCCCACGCTCTATTAGATGGGGAGAACCTCCCGGTGCCGTTTAAAGTCTTCCTCTACTGCCCAGCAGTCTTCCGCCCCGCCTGGGAACATTGTGCGCTTTCTTAGACGCCTCAGGCCTCCACCACTCAACTTCAAGCAGTCCCGGCACCCGTGGTCACATCCCCTTTCTTCCCAACGAGAGGTCGGCCCTGGAGGGCGAGGGGCAGTACACGTGGATTCTCCAGGGGCAGAGGCGCAGGTAGGTCCCCACATTCCGTTGCTGCAGAATATCCCGGTGGGGGGCAGGTTGATATTTTTTACCCGTGCCTGGTCCCGGATTAGCGTGGACCCTTGGGTCCTGCATGCAGCGGCGGGTTACGTCATAGAATTTATGACTCCTCCGGCTCAAGAGCAATGACCGAGGAGGATTCAGTTTTACGACGACGATGTGACTCTCATTCGAACAGAAATAAGCAAATTACATGCCAAACATGCAATAATACAGGTGGATCTGTCCAAGCCAGGATTCGTGAGCAATCTCTTCTTAGTAAAGAAGATGGCGGTCATCAGGGATGCGTACCTCACGGTACCAATCCATCACTCCTCCCGTCAATTCCTGCAGTTCGTGTGGGAGGGTCAGAAATGGGAGTTCTCTTGTCTCCCGTTTGGCCTGTCGTCAGCTCCGTGATGTTTCACCAAGCTCCTGAAGCCGGTCATGGCGGTTCTGCGGAGCCGGGGTGTCCGCTTGATCATATATCGTGACGATATATTGATCATGGCACAATCAGAACAACAGGCGTTGCTACATGTGGCATGGACCACCGATCTATTGACAGAACTGGGTTTTCTCATCAACTATCCCAAATCCGTGTTAGTTCCCGCTCGGGACATGGAGTTTTTGGGTTTTGTCATAGACACTCGGGAGGCGACGTTGAGTCTGCCAAACAAGAAGCTGGTAATGCTTCGCGAAGAAATACGGGTGTTGCTCCACAAACAGCGGGTGTCCTTACGGGCAGTGGCTCGGATCGTGGACCTGTTGTCCGCTTCTGTACAAGCAATTTTCCCGGCGCCCTTACACTACAGGGCGCTTCAGAGATTGAAGACCAAACATCTCGCAGAGGGTTTGTCTTAGGCGGATCAGGTTCCGTTATCGGAGGACGCTCGCGAGGAGCTGCTGTGGTGGCTGCGGCATGTCCAGGAATGGAATGGAAGAACAATCTTCAATTCCAAACCGGATTTGATTATCGAATCGGACGCCAGCCTGAGCGGCTGGGGTGCCAGGTGAAGGTCCTCCACCACAGTAGGGAAATGGTCGTCAGAAGAGTCTCAGTTGCACATCAACTGTCTGGAACTTCTGGCAGGCTCGTTTGCCCTCAAGAGCTTTGCTGCTCACAGAATGAATTGTTGTATACTGCTCCGGATGGACAACATCTCGGCAGTTCAGTATATCAATCGTCTGGGGGGCACAAAATCGGTAAGCCTGGCGGAATTGGCAAAGGAGTTTTGGCTCTTTTGTCTGGAAAGGAACATTGTCATCCAGGCAGAGTACCTCCCGGGGAGATCCAATTCGGTAGCAGATTGGAATTCAAGACATCTGGTAGACGGCAGCAATTGGCGTCTGCACCCCTCCATTTTTCGGACCATTCAGGTACTATGGGGTCCACTGTTTATGGACCTGTTTGCTTCGAGGCTCAATCGCCAGTTGCCCCGATTCTTCAGTTGGAGGCCGGATCCGGAGGCGACGGATGCTTTCCTTCAAAGCTGGCCTCAGGGAACACTATACGCGTTTCCTCCGTTTGCGTTGATACCCAGGGTGCTATGGCACACGATGTCGCAAGGATCGACATTGGTTTTAATCACTCCGTGGTGGCCAACCCAGTCGTGGTTTCCTCAGGTTCTGGGGATGACCATAGACTATCCGAGGATATGTCCGTTGTTCCCTTCGACCCTAATAGGACCGACAGGAGACTTTCATCCGTTGGTATTGTCGGGGCAATTACCGTTGGTGGCTTGGCTGATATCAGGTAGACCACTCTCGATTGCGACATTTCACGGGCAGCTAGAGACCTCATTTGCGAGTCGTGGGCTCCAGGCACCAGGTCGGCTTACCGATCTGCCTGGGGATTATGGGTTCTTTGGTGCTCACAACGGCATATGGATCCCGCTCATGCCCCTGTGTATGGAATTTTGAATTTTTTGTCGGAAGCCTTTCAGGATGGCAAGGCCTAAAGGACTATTAATGTTTATAGGTCAGCCATTTCCGCCCAGCATGCCCCGATAGATGGGGTGGCGATAGGTCGACATGCCTTGGTTTGTCGTCTCCTCAGGGGCATACGTTTTAAACGTCCTCCGGGGCCGCGGTATGTGGCCACGTGGGATGTGTCGTTGGTTCTCAATATGTTTTCAACGTGGGAGGATAACGATACGTTGTCGTTGACATTTTTGTCCTTTAAACTGACTAGGCTTTTATGCCTGGTGTCCATCAAGCACGTTTCGGACGTACAGGCTTTGGACATTTCGAGGAGACAGTTCACTCCTCAAGGAGTTCAGTTTACCATCGCTAGACGTACTAAGACGGATTTACCTTCGGTATTTTATCCGACTTTTTCCTCTCATCCCAAGCTTTGTGTAGTGCGTTGTTTAAAGGCTTATGAGCTTAAGACGGCGGCGGTTAGGTCTCCGCGGTTTTCTCAATTGTTAATTTTGTTTTGTCCTCCCCATCAACCAGTTTCTTCTCCGTCGTTGGCTCGCTGGGTTAAACAGGTTATGGCCTTGGCAGGTGTAGATGTCTCTTTTTTTCTGCACATTCGTCTAGAGGTGCCATTGCTACAAAAATGGCTCAATCGGGAGGCTCGCTCTCGGACGTTTTGAAGGCGGCGGACTGGTCATCGGAAGATACGTTTCGGCGGTTTTATTTTAGGCCGAAAAGTCATGTATCTATGTCTGTATTATGATTATGTATGCTTTGAACTTGCAATGATATGAGCCTCCTGTCCGCCATAAAATTTTGGATTTTCCTAGTGTAGTGACGGAAAATGTAGATTTTATAAGGACAGGAGGAGAGTATCATCCCTCACTTCTTATTGTTATTATTGTGTTATTATTATTAGTCCCATCCCTATTTTTTCTAGGTTATTGAAGTATCTGTTTAACGGATGGTGAGTGGCAGTTCGGTTCAGCGATCGCTGGGTTGATGTTTCCAGTTCATGGTCATGGAAGGTCGTTTCAAGTTCGGTCCTGGAGGATAGATTCCTGTTCGATTCAAGGTGGCTCCATGGTGATGCGGTTTTCTACGGGTTCCCGGAGGTCGTAGTTCAGTGGTGTTCCGGTTTCCTTGGGACTACGAGCGTCAAGAAAGAGGAGGTGGTGGAGCTGCAATGTGGCTTTATGGAGCAAGTTCTGTTATCATTGGTTGGCATATGGAAGGGGTGCGGTCAGGTTGCTAGGTGACCTGCATCTTTTTTCTTCCAGTATTGTATGAATAAATGCATCTTTTTCTTTCTGCTATTGAGCTTATTAAAGAAAGATAATGCAATGATACTCGCCTCCTGTCCTTATAAAATCTACATTTTCTGTCACTACACTAGGAAAATCCTAAATTTTGTGTGCATCCGATCTCTAGCATCCACATATACCCTTGAATATATGCGCACCCGACCTAACTATTACCAACACTAAATATTCATACATATACTACATTCAATAGACACACTTGTGCTGAGAAAAATCTCCCTCTAAACAAGAATAACCTCTATCTAAATAACAAACCCCAATACCCGTTAACCGGCATGTTGACAGCGCTGCAGTTGCATTTTCTGAGACCACTGCTGCTGCCATTCAACATACACACTTGCACTGAGAAAAATCTTTCTTTAACCCGTTAAGGACAGCGGGCGTATCCATACGCCCCCCGTTTTAAAGTCCTTAAGGACTGAGGGCGTATGGATACGCCCGTGGGAATTCCGGTCCCCGCCGCTAGCCGGTTGGGGACCGGACCGGGATGCCTGCTGGAATCATTCAGCAGGCATCCCGGCACATCGCCAAGGGGGGTCTTGAGACCCCCCCACCCCCATGTCGGCGATCGGAGAAAATCGCATGTCAATTCAGACATGCGATTTTCTCCAATTCCGGGCTGATCGGGTCTCTGGTGACCCGATCACCCGGAAAATAGGGATGATCGGAGTTGTCAGTGACAGCCCCGAACATCCTAAGGGATAGGAGCGAGGTCGCAGTGCTGACCAATGGCAGCGCAGGACAGGGGGTTGCCATGGAAACCCCCGTTCTGCCCACCCCTGGATGTCGGACAGAACGGGGGGAGAAGATGGTGGCGGTTACGCCGAAAATTTGCCACCAAAATAATGTAGAATGTCACGAAAAAACAATCTCAGAATCAGAATAATCGGTAAAAGCATCTTAGAGTTGTTAACGCCTAAAGTGACGGTGGTCAGAATTGCGAAAAAGGGCTCAGTCCTTAAGGTGAAAAAGGGCTCAGTCCTTAAGGGGTTAAAGAACAAGTTCTGATACCTATTATCCGGCATGTTGACAGCGCTGCAGTTCTACTCTCTTGAGATCACTGCTGCTATCTTACAAGCACTCGTTTAAATTCAACTCACGCATGCGCCAAATAGAAACTTTATCTTCGTGCCAAAGTGAATTTTTTAAATACTCACACTACAATATGCACATCTTAGATACCAGACCGGTCTGGCAACTCTTTTTATATACCAGTTTTTATCTCTTTTTTTGGTTTTATTCATTGTATAACATTAAAGGGGTTATCCAGGAAAAAACTTTTTTTATATATATCAACTGGCTCCAGAATGTTAAACAGATTTGTTTAGAAGTTTAGAAGAGGTTTGCTATGGGGATTTGTTTCTAAACTGGGCGGTTCCCGAGACACGTGTCATCTGAGAGCACTTAGAAAAGAACAACCTTAACTTCAGAAGCTCATAAGTACTGAAAGGATTAAGATATTTTAATAGAAGTAATTTACAAATCTGTTTAACTTTCTGGAGACTGTTGATATATATATAAAAAAAAGTTTTTTCCTGGATAACCCCTTTAAAAACACACATCTTCAATTTTATGAATGAAACACTTTTTACGCCATTGGACAGCGCTATCACAATACCCCGTGGCGCAGCTTTATGACACTCTTTTAATCAACTAATTGTATACTCTGGCACCCTTTTTAAACTATATATAGCCAGTGATATTGTACTCATGTATGTATGCCACAGTCATTGAGAAAGAGGTGCATGACCTCGAAACGCGTTTGACACGGCAAATAAAGAAACTTAGAATTCACCAAGTCGTACTGATCCACGGTTGGCGCCGAACACCCGGGATTTTTTCCAGAGACAAAACCCTGCAAGCTTGCTTCATCGAGTGTGCTGCCACACACCTCGAGCAACCCGGATGGCTGCACTGTAAACAGGATCCCAAGGGATCACATACACAAGACGCTCACAAGGTTGTTGTTTGCCCAACACAACAAGGTGAGATTTCAATTTATATCAACCCTACTGTTATTATCCAGTAAAAACATACTGCCCAATAGGAAGCTCTGTTTTTGTATTTTTTCTATGCAGTAAAAATTACAGGCCCTGCGTTCCTGCTCCCTGGGTCCCGCTTTCAGCCGGGCTGCCGACTCGCCTGCGCTCCAGCCGACAGCAGCGGACGACTCGCAAGACACATTGCAGCTGCTGCCTCCTACCTCAGCCTCCTCTCCGTGTGGTGGACCGGACGCCTCCTCCCTGCTCCGTAGCTGTGCTCCTGGAGCTTCCTGCTGCTGACGCTGCTCCTGCCAGCCCAGACTCTCTGGTGAGTGACTCTCTTGGCGTGCCTGCCTGGGACTCCAGCCCTTCGGATGCCTCTCTGCAGTCCTCCTCACAGGGGATTCTGACCATCTCCCCCATCTTATGCAAGGGGCCGCCATCTTAGGCCTCATTGGTCAAGGGGTCATTCTCCTCCTCATGCTTGCAGGTGCCCTCCTTCAGCTGGTCCTCCTGCCTATGGACCCCTCTCCCCTTGAGCCTCCTGCTAGGGGGCCTGTACTACCTGCCTCAGTGGGGGCACTGGACTGAGCTCTATGACCCCCACCCCCTCTTACTGCACCCTGAGCTCCTCTCCATCAGCACCATTTTGCCTGCCTCACCTAAACCTCAGAGAATTATGTCTGCACACAAGCTGAATGTAGGGGCCCCGCGCTTCTCCTTCCAAGGGAGCCCATCTGTTTCCCCTGGGCCTTCGGTGCCCCCTGTGCTGATGGCTGAAAAAGACGTCATGGGATACCCTTTCGGAAGCTGTTTTGGCTTGTTGAGGACTGCCTGGACCCTCTTCTGCCCATCCGGATTGGAGTCAGCTTCTTTCCCAGATTCCTACTAAAGAGGATTTCCGTTCACTTATTGCTGAAGTCAAAGATACCTGCCGGACGGAAGTTTCTTCCCTACGCCAAGACTTACAGCATGTTTCTGACAGATATAAAAAAAAAGAGAGTACTCAGTCCTCAGTCTCCCACCTGTTCAAACATGTATGTGATGGAGGAATGGATTTACTAGACAATATTATAAAAGATTTATTAATATAAATATAACCAATCCACAAACCGCAGGGCCCTACAGATGTGTAATGGGATTACAGTAAAATGATTATTTGCTTAACAATGACTTCTGCCCATATGTGATCATACAAATATTGAATTGATACAGTACAAATGGTAAGCGATAATCTGCTAATAACAAGAAATAATGATCTCATCTGTAAAAATATATCCTAAAAATATCCTGTGAAGAATATCCTAAAAGAAAAAATAACCTGCAAAAAAGAAAAGAAATTTCACAAATAATATAAAATCAGTCCTGTAACAGAAAACAATAATGTGGCAAATCTCTGGATATTTCGTATCAGTTCCACAGATGGCTTATAAAAGTTCCGCAGGTAATTTATATCCAAGAGTAAATTTATAACAGTTTTTCAATCCTGTAAGAAGCATATAATGTTTCTCCTGTGCGGCAATAATATTATACTGTATATTTTCTGGTATAATAAAGCATATATTAATCCTAAAAAGGAAGAAGTTCTCGGCACTGTGTGCCACTCACCACCCTTATGATTCGGGGTCCCGGTGTCTGAAGGTTCAGTACGTACGCGGGAGGCTGCAGAGGTAACGTACCTCAATGCAGCCACTGCTCACAGCGCGTTCCTCGGTAATCCCCGGTGGCGTGTGATGTCACGGGTCAGCTGATTTCAGTCAGCTGACCTCTAGAGCCAGTGTGAGCCGTATACAGACAAGTAGATAGGGACTCCAAGGGTGGTTTCAATGGTGTATATGATGCAAATGATGCAGATTAGCGGAGGTTTATACACTGAATTAGAAAGTTATGCTGGGACTTGTAGTCCATGCCGCTAGATGGAGATAAAAAGTCTCTTGTTTCTGTCACAGCTATAGCAATGGGTGTTCCATCAAAAAACATCCAAAAAATGTCCAAACAATTATTTCATACAAATCGCAGATAAAACGCAGAGTATGAACAGGGCAATAATCCCCAAAAAAAACTTCAGATCTCAAAACATAAATAACAAAAACCAAACGCATTTCGGGGTGTCAAAAGGAATAAAATATTATAAATATTAAAATACCCCATCCTCAGTGGTGACCCCAAGTGTCTTACAGGTCCTTACAGGTGGAATTTCCCGTTTGCTGCTCTGCTGTGCTCCTTCTCAGATGTCCTGGCATTCTGCTCAGCCTTGGACTTGCCTGTTCCTCAGATGGTAGACTGGGACCTGACACCCCCTCCCCCTCATCTCCCTCCTGTTTGGCAACCTGTCCACTCCCGCCGTTCTGGACAGAACAGGAAGTCTACCCCCCAGGATCCTCGGGGCTCACCGCGGGCCCCACCTTTGAGCTGCCGTCCGAGGACTGATGCTTCCTCTCTGTCTATTGCCTCGGGGCTTTGGTTGGCTCCTCGTTCACCCTTGCTTGATGTCGCTACTTTGAATATTGCTATGTTACTGTAGTCATATTTGCTGTAGTTAATGTCTGCTCCTGTTATTTCTCTTTCAGCACATGTCCATTTGGCGGCCTTAGGGAGTGGTGTATGGCCTTTTGGCGGTAGCTTTCTGGTGTCGTTCACCCATTTCCCCCCCCCCCCTTGAGGCTGTGTCAATGGACTACCTGTTTTCTGGGTATTTGTTTACCCTGCTCCCGTTAATGGTCTTGGCTTCCGCATTGGCCGCTTGGTCAATGGTTCATTGCCTACCCCATCCCCGGTTTTATAATTACCTGTTCCCAGGGCCCGGGCTACTTCTGGCTCCGCGGGCGACCTGAGCTGTCACTGTGCGCACTGATGGTGACGTCGCATTGAGGACTCGTCATTGCGCAGTGCACAGCAATAGCGCAGGACGCTACAGGAGCCAAAAGTAGCGCGGACCCAGGGAACAGGTAATTATAAAACCGGGGATGGGGGGGGGGTTTGTCGGTGCGGCGGGCATTATCGGCAAGGTAATTGCCGATACCGATAACGTCCAAAATCGTAATTATCGGCCAAACCAATAATCGGTCAATCCCTACTATGTTCCTTAGTTTTGCTCTTCTGTTGCTGGGCTCTAGTATGCAGGCTCCATCTCTTTTGGTCCAAAGTGGTTCCCTTGGAGTCTTCTGTGAATATCTCTCTTATTGGCTATGTTCCTCCCACTCATCCACCATGGTTAAGTGTGTCTCTCTGTATGTCAAGGGCCTGAACTCCCCCCCCCATAAATGGCATTTATTGCAGCGGGAGTTAGTTGCGCTGCGGAACAATATTGTTTTCCTTCAGGAGACACACTTTGACTGTTCTGGATCCTTTCAGTTTCTCAATCATCTTAATCCGCAGGTCTACTCTGCTATCTCTGATAGGAAGGCTGCTGGGGTTTCTATTCTTGTTTCTAGATCTTGTCCGCTCCAGGTTTCCTCTTCCTTCCTTGATCCCCAGGGGCGTTTTGTGGTGGTGGAGGGTGTCCTAGGGGGTGTATCGCTCCTGCTCAGTAATATTTATACTCCTGACACTTCTCAGATTTCATTCTTATGCAGGGGGCTTGCTGAGCTTCATAAATATCCCTCTTCTGCCTGGCTTCTTGGAGGGGGGAGTTTAATCATATTTTCTCTCCTTCTCTGGACCGCCACTCCTTACTATTGTCCCTCCCGCTCCTGCTCAATTGCACTTAGCCTCGATTTTTCGACAGATCACTCAAGCCTCTTCATTGTACGATCTCTGGTGGATTAACCACCCGAAGGATAGCTCTTTTAGCTTTTATTCCCATCCCCATAAGTTCCATATGCGTATAGACTATTTTTTCGGTAATCTGCGTATGCTCTCACATGCCTCTCTTGAGGCGATCTCATGGTCTGATCACTGCCCTATTCACCTTTCTTTCTCCTCTAATCCCTCTTTCCTTCGGAGTTGTCAATGGTTTCTTAATGACTCTTTACTTAAGTCCTTTCCCTCCCGGGAGTCGATCCAGACATGCCTGACTGAATATTTTGCAAATAATGAGGTATCAGTTACTTCTCAGGCTGTTCTCTGGGAAGCTAACAAGTCAGTTGTATGGAGGCATTATATTGCTCTGGGTGCGCGACTTAAGCGTGATGCTTTGGCTCGTTCCCGGGAACTTAAGGCACAAATTACCAGACTGGAAACACTTTTACTGTCCTCCCCCTCGGTGATGAGGCGCTTGGCGGCTACTCGGGCTCAACTGGGTGACCTTGCTCTCATGTTAAGCGACGACTGTTGTATGCTAATCAACGTTTTTATGAGAAAAATAAGGCTTATACCATGTTAGCTAGGTGCCTATGTCCCCCTCAGCCTTGAAAGACTCTTCTGGTGTTGTCCATTATTACCTAGCCAAAATTTCCCAACTTCTAGTTGACAATTACTCTGGTCTTTATTCTCTTTCTTCTCAGCTTCCGTCTGACCGGGTGAAGCGTGCAGCTGCCCTTGATTATTATCTCTCGATGTGGCTTGCCGACTATGTCAGGGGTGGATCGTGAGGTTCTAAATGCTCCCATTACTAGTGAGGAGCTCCTGGAGGTCATCAAGTCTCATCCTGCTGGTCACTCCCCCAGCCCAGACAGATTCACATATTTGTATTATAAGACTTACTCTTCAATTCTCATACCTAAACTTGTTCCTCTCTTCAATTCTTTCATGGGAGGTTGAGGAGATCCCGCAGTCCTTTTGCACTCTTTGATCACTCTGATACCTAAACCCTATAAGGATCCTCACGATTGCTCCAGTTATAGACCCATTGCCCTTCTTAACTCTGATCTGAAACTATTTTCTAAGGTTTTGACTGTCTGTCTTTGCTTTTTTCTCCCCTCTTTTATCCTTGAGGATCAGGTTGGATTTATACCTTGCTGTCCGGGAGGTGATAATGCTAGAAGAGTGGTGGGTTTTGTTGATTTGATCAATCGCAGGTCTGAACAGGCATTGATTCTCAGCTTAGATGCAGAAAAGGCCTTTTATAGGCTGGGATGGCCGTTTCTTTTTTGCTACTCTCCAGAAATTTGGTATCAGTGGTAATATTCCTATTGCACTGCGGGGTCTCCTACTCCTCTCCTACTGCTTCTCTGCCTTCCTCATGCCCCCTCTCCTACTTTCCCTTTGTTTAATGGTACTCATCAGGGTTGTCTGTTATCCCCCCTGATCTTCACATTGTGTATTGAACTTCTTCTTCTTCGTGGTCCCTATTTTGTCCCCCCCCCCCCTTTCCTCCCTCCCTTCTCCTTTGTTTCTGCCCTCTTGGCTTCTGTGCTTTTATTTGTTAGTGGGATGCAAAACACCTGCTTATGTTTTCCGTAGAGCTGGCATTTTGGCCTTTCTGTGCTTTTACCCCTGTCATGGGGCTTCCTTTGGTTTTGGTTTATCTATGCTGGCCATACATGGCTTTATGCTCTATTATGCATTGTCTTGACAATTGTAACTGGGTCTCTGACCCCTTATGTTTTTATTTTCATGTCCTTTCATGTCCTTATTAAAAATTGATTTAAAAAAATAAAGTTGAAAAAAATTAAAATAAAAGGGGCAGATCTCAGGGCCAAGAAAGCCAAGAACGCCAAGTTGTTGACTTTTCTCCCTGTGGGTCAGAGAGATTTATACTGAAGAGAATGTGGAAGATGAAATTCTTTATAGGGTTGTGAAATATCATGATCACCCTGGCAGAAAACAATTGGTACTACCACACAGGTACAGAGAGTTCGTCCTGAGAGCCCTACACGATCAACATGGGCATCTCGGGGTGGCCAAGACCTATGGTTTAGTACAAGACCGATTCTATTGGCCTAGCATGAGGGAAAATGTCGAGCATCATGTAAAGACCTTCAGGAGATGTATCCAGAGAAAGACCCTACCTGTGAGAGCTTGCCCCATGGGCGATCTAAATAGTACAGGACTCATGGATCTTGTGTGCATGGATTATCTCTGCATTGAAAACGATAACGGGGGTCTAAAATGTTCCAGCTTTTCCCACTAAAGATCAAAAGGCTGTGACTATACTTTGGCAGAAGTATTTCATACACTACGGTCTTCCCAATCGAATACACTCTGACCAAGAGAGACTTTGACAACAAGTGGATTAAGGGACTGTTGGACATGTTGCAGGTGAATAAGTCCAGAACACCTTATTACCCAGCCTGTGCGATTTAACCCCTTAAGGACCAGAGCGTTTTTTGAACATCTGACAACTCTCACTTTAAACATTAATAACTCTGGTATGCTTTTACTTTTCATACTGATTTCGTGACATATTCTACTTTATGTTAGTGGTAAATTTATGTCGATACTTGCATCATTTCTTGGTGAAAAATTCTAAAATGTTATGAAAAAATTTAAAATGTTGCATTCTTCTAACTTTGAAGCTCTCTGCTTGTAAGGAAAATAGACATTCCAAATAAATTATATATTGATTCACATATACAATATGTCTAATTTATGTTTGCATCCTAAAGTTGACATGTTTTTACTTTTGGAAGACAAAGTTCAGCAGCAATTTTCTAATTTTTCACAAAATTTTCTAAATCTGAATTTTTCAGGGACCAGTTCAGTTTTGAAGTGGATTTGAAGGGCATTCATATTAGAAATACCCCACATATGACCCAATTATAAAAACTGCACCCCTCAAAGTATTCAAAATGACATTCAGTAAGTGTGTTAACCCTTTAGGTGTTTCACAGGAATAGCAGCAAAGTGAAGGAGAAAATTCTAAATCTTCATTTTTTACACTCGCATGTTCTTGTAGACCCAGATTTTAAATAGGAGAAAAAGCCCCCCAAAATTTGTAACCCAATTCCTCTTGAGTAAGGAAATATCTCATATGTATATGTCAAGTATTCAGCGTGCACAGTAGAGGGCTCAGAAGGGAAGTAGCAACAATGGGATTTTGGAGAGTGAATTTTGCTGAAATGGTTTTTGGGGGGCATGTTGCATTTAGGAAGCCCCTATAGTGTCAGAACAGCAGAAAAAACCCCACATGGCATACCGTTTTGAAAACTACACCCCTCAAGGCACGTAACAAGGGGTCCAGTGAGTCCACAGGTGTTTGACAACTTTTAGTTAAAATCAGATGTGTAAATGAAAAAAATAAATTTCCACTAAAGTGCAGTTTTTTCCCCCAAATTTACCATTTTTACAAAGGGTAATGGGAGAAAATGCCCCCAAAAATTTGTAACCCCATCTCTTCTGACTGTGTAAATACCCCATGTTAGGATGTAAAGTGCTCTTCGGGCGAACTACAATGCTCAGAAGAGGAGTCACATTTGGCTTTTGGAAAGCAAATTTTGCTGAAATGGTTTTTGGAATTTAGGAAGCCCCTATGGTGCCAGAACAGCAAAAAAAAAAAACACATGGCCTACTATTTTGGAAACTACACCCCTCAAGGAACGTAACAAGGCGTACAGTGAGCCTTAACATCTCACAGGTGTTTGACAACTTTTTGTTAAAGTTGGATGTATAAATGAAAAAAAAAAAAAGAATTTCACTAAAATGCAGTTTTTTCCCCAAATTTTACATTTTTACAAGGGGTAATAGGAGAAAATGAACCCCAAAATTTGTAACCCCATTTCTTCTGAGTATGGAAATACCCCATGTGTGGACGTCAAGTGCTCTGCTGGCACACTACAATGCTCAGAAGAGAAGGAGCGTCATTGAGCTTTTAGAGAGAGAATTTGCTTGGAATGGAAGTCAGAGGCCATGTGCGTTTACAAAGCCCCCCGTGGTGCCAGAACAGTGGACCCCCCCCACATGTGACCCCATTTTGGAAACTACACCCCTAACAGAATTTAATAAGGGGTGCAGTGAGTATTTCCACCCCACTGGCGTTTGACAGATCTTTCCAACAGTGGGCTGTGCAAATGAAAAAATCAATTTTTCATTTTCACGGACCACTGTTCCAAAAATCTGTCAGACACCTGTGGGGCATAAATGTTCACTGTACCCCTTATTACATTACGTGAGGGGTGTAGTTTCCAATATGGGGTCACGTGTGTGGGGGGGTCCATTGTTCTGGCACTACGGGGGCTTTGTAAATACACGTGGCCTCCAATTCCGGACAAATTTTCTCTCCAAAAGCCAAATGGGGCTCCCTCTCTTCTGAGCATCGTAGTTCGCCCGCAGAGCACTTTAAATTCACATATGGGGTATGCTCTTACTCAGAAGAAGTGAGGTTACAAATTGTAGGGTAACACCAGCATTTTAGTGAAAACATTTTTTTTTCATTTTTCCATCCAACTTTAATAAATAAATTCTTCAAACACCTGTGGGGTGTAAATGCTCACTATACCCCTTGTTATG